>NC_069504.1:403905557-404080557 GCF_027579735.1 Bombina bombina
TTTACATAGCAAGTAAAACTGAGTTTATTTCCTTTTCTAATAAAAAGAGAAAATGAACAGACAAATTGAGTGTTTTTGTGTACAGGGGGCACCATGCCTGTACCTAAGTATCCATACTCTCAATTCAACATCATGTTAACATCTTGGGTGTACACTCTGAGGGTCCGTCAAAGGGCCAGTGACCTCATGCGTAATGTTGTCAACCTCTCAGAACATGTGAGCTGGGGGTTTAAAATATCAGCGCACATGCCAACGGACACATGTATTTAGGAGTACTTAGTTACTCAGTGCATTTTTTTTAATTAAATTGACAGTAAAGTCAAAATAAATAATTTATGATTCAGATAGAGGGGGCAATTTATCAATGTCTCTCTGACATGATACTCTGTAGCGTATCATGTCCTATCTATCTATCTATCTATCTATCTATCTATCTATCTATCTATCTATCTATCGGGTACTTATTGAGCACAAACTAATCACCCGTGAGGGTCTTAAGGCACTAAGGGAAGCGGATAGGAGGAGGGGGGGATGGGCATACATGTCCGACAGACATCGCTGAATGCCGACAGCATATGCTGTACACATTTATCATTGCACAAGCAGTTCACTGTCCCTTAAATAAAAATGAATTTACTAAATGCATGTAAGAAAAACTATAGGTCCATATTACAAATGCTGCACTATTTAGTGCTTTCGCTCATGCAGAAACACATCCAGAAGTAAACTTTTATCATGTATGTATAGATCCATTAGCCCTTTCCATTCATGTACTTTGAATTTACATCAAGATGGTAAATTTATTTTGTGCTATCTTTGACCTTCTTATTATTGTGTATTTCTGGGTAGTTAATAAATCTTCCATTGTTTTCACTAAACAATCCATGTTTACCATTTAGAAAAAGAAGTAGACTTGATGTCTGTCTTCATGTTATCCTACTGTTTATAGCCCTTGAGATACAAAAAAACAATTAAAGTTAGCACAAAAAAAAACACTTCATAAAACTATTGAAGTCCCACAAAAAGTTATCTTATAATAAATAGTTACTGATGTGTAACAATTCACCATATAGGAATTGTTGTTAGCTCCAGCGTGTATCAAATGTAGCAAGTTCACGGGCTTTCTCTGTAATTACCAGCTGCAGCTCGTCCAAACGCTGCTTGTCTTGCAGCTTGTACAAATTGTACATTCTCCTAGACCAAAGAGCGCAAAAAACTGAGGAACAAAAGAAAGCCACAAATAGTGTAATAACGTTTTTACACAACCTATTAAAAACACAAAGTGCACATAAAGGTATCTTTATCCTTTTTTCCCGAGTCCTCACAGACAGCAGAATGCTCCAAATCCTGCACGAACGCCCCCGTGGTGTGTTTGAGCCCTTGAGACTTCAGTCCTCTATCCGGAAACATAATTGTGTCGGGTGGTGACGTCACATGCCGACCAGGGAGAGAGTTTGAGCCGGCTTTGGAGCAGTCTGCTGTCTGTGAGGACTGGGAAAAAAAGGATAAAGATACCTTTATGTGCACTTTGTGTTTTTATGGTTGTGAGTACCTTTAATCTATGTGAATAAATGGTTGTGTAAAAACGTTATTACACTATTTGGGGCTTTCTTTTGTTCCTCAGTTTTTTGCGCTCTTTGGTCTGGGAGAATAAAATGCTTATAGCCATTGTCAAACAAATATGCCTTTTTTCAATTTTGCCTAAGGGCTTAACCTAAGACACACAACCATAATTAGAAATATTGTCCCTTGTTATGCAGATATATTTTATTAGGTGTATTTAATATTGAATGTAAATATTGCATGAATTACTTTGATCAATGCGAACATAAAGAGACATTTTTAACATATTTACATGATAGAAATGTGTTCTGCCAAGCGTCCCTATAAAATTACAAATATTATTTTTAATAGTGTGCTTATAAATTATGAAAGCATTAAGGCCTGGAATACAAGTGGAGCACTATGGTTATAAATAGCAATCCTATCATTTTACCTCTCAGATCTCTATTGCAAGCCTGCAGATGCCAAAATGTTGTTAGTTCACTTCCATTAAAGAAATATACAGTTTCCGACACTGTTCCCTATAGTTTTAGTCACAAGCATTAGGAAGACGCTATTGCTCATATCACAAGTTGATGGGGAAGCATTATGCTCAAGCAAACTTAATGGACTCAATAAATCACATGACTGGCCTGTTTAAAGGGACATGAAACCCAATTTTTTTTCTTTCATTAATTCAGATAGAGAATACAATTTTAAAGAACTTTCCAATTTACTTCTATTATCTAATTTGTTTCATTCTCTTGGTATCATTTGTTGAAGGAGCATTAATGCACTACTGGTTTCTAACTGAACACATGGTTGAGCCAATGACAATCATTATATATATGCAGCCGCCAATCAGCAGCTAGAACCTAGGTTCTCTGCTGAACCTTAGCTTGCCTAGATAAACCTTTCAGCAAAGGATAACAAGAGAAGGAAGCAAATTAAATAATAGAAGTAGATTGGAAAGTTGTATAAAATTGTATTCTCTATCTGAATCATGAAATAAAAATGTTGGGTTTCATGTCCCTTTAAGAAAGGAACATTACTTTTGTGCATGGGCAAACTTTATTGACTTTTATGGGGGAATATGTGAACACACACATGATATTCTATGTTCGTTTTTTTGTGCTAGCATAAACATCTTAATTCTAGCAGAGTTTTCGCTATAGGGAAAATGCAAAAAAAACGCCCCACTTGTAATCTAGCCCTAAATATATAAACATATCAATTAGCCAGTTCCCATAATGACAATTGCGATATTATGCTTTGTGCTTATGGGTGTTCGTGTTCATTTTTAAGATCCATTGTACAAGTTTTCACAGATATTACAATGTAAAATTGGGGTATGTAATAGACACCAATATGAAAATACAGTATCTCATTTTATGATATGATGACAATAAATATTTTGAGGCTGTAAAATTAGTGGTAATTTTAAAAAAGGAAAAAGAAAATACTTTACAACATTATGGATTAATCCATTTTGCTGAGGCATTATGGGTACAGTGGACATGTGTGTGGGATGTACTAATCATATGCAAAATTGATTATTATATTTTTTTTAAAGTAATTTATTGTAAATAACGTGTTTTTAAAGTTTGTAAACATTGCTCTAGAATCAAGATTAACAGTTTGGGTTTTTTCTTTGTTGGAATTCCAGCATTGAAGTTTAATGGGACACTGAACCCAATTTTTTTCTTTTGTGATTCAGATAGAGCAAGCAATTTTAAGCAACTTTCTAATTTACTCCTATTAGCAAATGTTCTTCATTCTCTTTGTATCTTTATTTGAAAAGCAAGAATGTAAGTTTAGATGCCGGCCCATATTTGGTGAACAACTTGGGTTGTTCTTGCTGATTGGTGGATAAATTCATCCACCAATAAACAAGTGCTGTCCAGGGTACTGGACTTTCTTTTTTAAATAAAGATAGCAAGAGAATGAAGAAAAATTGATAATAGGAGTAAATTAGAAAGTTGCTTAAAATTGCATGCTCTATCTGAATCACGAAAGAAAAAAAATTGGGTTCAGTATCCCTTTAATAAAGCAACATATTTTAAGAGTTTACAAAGTATGAAGTTATTCACAAAACAAAGTTGGTTTTCTTATGGATTGGAATGATTAACCCCACATTATAAGGATGAAGCATGTGGGACTTTAGATTTGTTTTTATAATATGCCATATGACTCAAGCATTTGCCAGTCCCTGTCTACTGGCTTTCATGTTTGGCCTCATACCTCTGGCTGCTCCAGACCATTTTAGCTATTCTTTGAACATACAGTACATTTGATTGGTTATAAAATGTGACTAGTCATTTTTTCATAACTAATGACCCACAGAAAATGATTCACTACATTGTCTTATAAATTATTTATAGGTAATTATATAATTATCACAAATAGATGATGTGCATCTTCTGAGGAAACTTTTTTAATGGCAGTTAATTGGCAATAAAGTGCATAGTGATTAGATGTGCATTTTCAGTGTTTAATTGTAAATTAAATGTTCAATAAACCAAAAAATGATAAGCTTTAATTGGATCCTGTGTTACTGAAAAACAGTAATTAAGTAGCATATTGAAATAAACATTTTTCAAATTCATATTTTGCATCATTTGAATCCCTACCTGCTTCAAAAAAATGTTTTCAAGGTATCCTAAAAAATGTATAGGTTTTTAAGGCAAAATGATCTGGTGGTCATTCACAATTGTAACTTATGTCTATAATACATTTTAAAACAGTTATATAGAATAATAAACCACATTTTTTTTTTACAATCTTTCTTTATAAATACAAGTTACAAGGAAATACATCTTAATAGAGTCCAAACTCTGTGTAGTTAATCTATGAAAACAAATCCTCCCATACTCTTGGTTGAAAGCATTATGCCAAGTATATTGCTGTTTAAAGACATATTGCTATATATCAGCTAAATGTAGCCACCAATCAGAAAGCACTACCCAGGGTGCTGAACAAAAAATGGGCTGGCTCCTAAGCTTGCATTCTTGCTTTTTCAATTAAAGATACCAAGAGAAGAAAAAAGGATAATAGTAGTAAATTAGAAAGTAACATAAAATTGCATGCTCTATCTGAATCATGAAAGAAAAAATGTGGGTTTTAATTTATATCCCTTTAAGTTACATTGAATTATTATGTCTTTAAATATGAATCCTGGTATTGACTTGTTTTCATTTCAATAATTTTTCACTAACTATGCTATAATGGATCTATTTAATTAAATGCATGAAGACTACTCTTGTGATGAAACCTGGTTGTATTTGTATAGAAAAGTATATGCCAAAAAACTAGGATTAATATTCTGTTTGCTCTTCTTAATACATTTGATTTAATTGCCTTTATATTGCATTCAGCATCTGAGGCCACTCCTTCTCTAGACTAAAACCAAGAAGACAGATTTCTAAGAATTACTAAAAAAGTAAAAATCCTTTTGTAAGATTATAACTAAAGTGATATACATGTAATTCCTTAAATAGCTAACTGATAGTGGATACAATTTCAAGCTTTCAGGACACTGAGGTCCCTTTGTCAGGAATGCCCGACGTAGGGACTTCAGTCTCCCGAAAGATAGCAACTGTATCTACTATTAGTTAGCTATTAATATCATTACCTGTATATCAGTTTTTTTATTTTCTTACAAATGTACTTTTACTTTTTTAATACACTACCTAACATGAAACTGCCCTTTTTAAGAATTAATAGATAAACAACTAGATTAATTATTTCCTAATTATTAGACATTTGAAATAAAGTGATTACATAATGTTTGTTTTTAGTTTCCTTATCACCAGAATATTTTTTTTTAAATTAAGTTTATTTTACTTTTTCTTGGCCATTTTAGAGAAAAATAACTGAATACCTAAAAAATGTACGATGAGAAACTTAGGAATATAATATAAAAAACCTTAGCAAAATGTTTTTGCTAATATATACTTCATTTTTGTTTATCTAAAGCTAACTCAATGTAGATACTTGCAGCAGCCCAGTACTCACAGTTATGCAATATGTTCAAGGAAAACTCTATTATTGGCTCAGATGTGACCACGGGAACCAGGTGGCATTTGACAGGGGTGTATATTGTGAAAGTATTTTCAAAATAATAGTGTTTTAATGGAATTAACTTATATGGGGTTAATCAGCTGGGTATCAGCATGCTCTTATGTTAAATTTAAATCTGCTGCACATAAATAATTAATACTGTTGACTATGTTTGGCATAAGATTGTAGTGGAGGAAGAGATCCTGGTCGTCATATTATTCTAGGACTCAGGCAGCACATTGCCTTGTGCCTCCCCTATGTGTGTGGGTGGAAACATGTGATAACAGCTCTCCCTCCCCTCCTTCATGCAGAAGCTTTGTTGGATGATAATTATTTGCGGAGTTGCCTGGCCTCCTCATGATGTATATTGAGAGAAAAAATGTCTACCCCATCTAATTTGCACCAATATGCATAAGCGGTGAGTCTTAAAGTTACAGGTTCCTCTAAGAAATCTCAGTGTCACCCTGCCACTGCCTCAAAACAACATGCCCCATATGCAAGTCATTTCACTTAAAAAATACTTTTATCAAAAACATCCTCTCATATGTGTAGTCCTTGTAAAATGCTGCCTGTATCTTGTGATGCTACCTGGTACAATTATAGAGTGTGCCCTGCCTCTGATCTATTAGTACTCTCTAATTTTCCTAATAATATGGCGTTCTATTTCACATCCTTCTTCCTCATCCACACAATATTCATCTTCTAAATATGCTTCTGTTTCCTTCATTTCCCATACAAATCAGTTTCTCAAAATGTGTTAATCATTCCTTGAACAATCAAGTTTTGTTTTAATTTCTTTGAATGGCTGTAAACTTTTACTATATTGAACTTATTAGAAAGATGTCTTTTCTAAAAAATTACCTTTTGAATGTTACATTTTATAAACAAATGAAAAAACAACATTTTATTTATCAGAGCTATTAGGTCTCACACCAAACTTAATCCTATAGAAGTTTCACACCTTGATAAATATAAAAAATTACTTATAAAGGGCTAGATTACGAGTGGCATGCTATTGTTTGCGTGCAAACAATATTGTGTATTTGCAGCCGTTTGCGTGCAAGTTAAAGGAACAGTCAACACCAGAATTTTTTTATTTAAAAAGATAGATAATCCCTTTATTACCCATTCCCCAGTTTTGCATAACCAACACAGTTATATTAATACACTTTTTACCTCTGTGATTACCTTGTATCTAAGCCTCTGCAGACCGCCCCCTTATTTCAGTTCTTTTGACAGACTTGCATTTTAGCCAATCAATGCTGGCTCCTAGGTAACTATATTACATACATGAACTAATGCCCTCTAGTGGTGAAAAAAATGTCAAAATGCATTCAGAAAGGAGGCAACCTTCAAGGGCTTAGAAATTAGCAAATGAGCCTACTTAGCTTTAGCTTTCAACTAAGAATACCAAGAGAACAAAGAAAAATTATTGATAAAAGTAAATTAAAAAGTTGTTTAAAATTACATGCCCTAGGCTCTCGGAGAGGCTTCCGGAGGAGGAGCACAGGTGTGTGATCAGGTGCTGCACCTGTTCTGATCTCTCCTACCTACAAGCTGTTGGTGTGGAACCGCGCCTAAAACCCTCTAGTTTAGGGTGGCTTGTATTGCTGAATATCACCGCTGCTGGAAACTCCATAGTGCCTTGACAATGCACTAAATAGCTGCAGGTAGCAGCCCTGAAAAAGGACTTATCACTATACTAATATCTTTTAAAATAAAAAAAAAAAAATGGTTGTTATCACACAGTCTCTCTATCAAGCTGAGGCAACCCAAGAAAAAGTGCTCAGCTAAATCGACAGGCAAGTTAAATTCCTGATTATTGCTGAATAATCTGAAACGGAGGACGGAGGTGAGAGGCGCTGCACTTATTCCAAGTTGTCTGGATTCTGAGAACTTACCTGTCTCCTGTTTACAGCTTAATTGAATACTCAGGAGTTAGAGCCGGAGCTCCCTGTACATCATACCGGCATTTGCGGCTGGAGCAGTGGGTGCGGATGGTGTAGCCTGCTGTTTTTTCTTTGTGTATTCCTGTGTTGAAGTGGCATTTCCCCTCCCACCGGTGCTGCGTGAGGGGGGGCCACCGCTGGAGGAGACGGGTCGATCCCTGATGCAGTGTTGGTTCCGGGGAGGATAACGTGGAGCTGCTGCAGCGGTAGTTGTGGCTGTCTTCCCCCCCCCCCGCTCTGCCCACTTTATTCCGTCTCTAGCCAAAGTGACGAGACTCAAGAGTGATATTGATGTCGGCTGGTGGCGTGATTGTAGTAACATATGAGTCATACCTTTGAGAATAGCTGACCTGCTTTTTTGAAACAAACGCAAGAGCCGAGGATATTGGTACCCTTGTGTCACAGCCTGTTGATTTGTTTCCCGGCACTCGCTGTTCCCTCGATCTGGAAGACGCTCCCCTTCCCACCGATGCTGTGTGAGGGGGGGCTGAGGCTGAGGTTCGCTGGCTGTCCCCTGCTCAAAAATTAGTCTATCTGTTATGGGTAACGTAGAACTCTGGGGATAAAATTTGCAGTTTTGTCTTCTCTATCAGCTGCCTCTACCCTGGAATGACTTGGCTCAGTACTGGACCTTTATTATTTGCTCTTTTATTTTCCCTTTTTTGGGGTTTTCCAAATGATATTAATGTACATAACCTATAAGCTATGATAGTTGGCCTGACCCTGATTTAAATAACAGCTATTGGCCTGCAAGCGTTGTATAACACCTAAACTTGTTAGGTTTCTTTCTCTTTAGCTTGTATTCATGATAAGTTAAAACCTAGAACCCTCTAGTTTTTAACTGGTATATATTTCTCCCTGAAACCGTATGCTGTTAATATGTAGCAGCAAAATGTGAAACATTGTATTATCATATTTCCTGAACCATTTAGACTGTTACTAACTGTCTGGGTTTTTTTTTTTTGTTTCTCTTCTAGACCCACAGCAAAGGTACTATAACACTGGATTACTTTATATAGTTTTGTTTAAGTTCTGAAGCTACATCCAGTTGTATTAAAATACACCATGAGTATTGGTTTCATAGAAGTAAAATATATTTATTTTAGAGGTGTGTTTGACCCTGATATAAATAACGGCTATTGGCCTATCCCCCTAGTTTCTAATTGGTATACATTTCCTTTGGATACTGTATGTTGTTAATGTGTAGCAGCAAAATGTGAAACATTGTATTATCATATTTCCTGAACCATTTAGACTGCTACTAAATGACTGGGGTTTTTTTTTTTTCTTTTTTCTTTCTCAGACCCACAGCAAATGTATTATAACATAGGATTACTCTACATAGCTTTGTTTAAGTTTCAAAGTTACATTAAGTTGTGTTAAAATATACCACGAGCATTGGTTTCATAGAAGTGTATTATACTCATTCTAGAGGTGTGTTAATAGCCTACAAGTAATCTTGTGTGCTAGACACACACAGGTAAAAAGATCTGAGTATCAACTAGTTTAAAAGTACCTTAAAAGCTGATTTTTTCTAAAATTTATAAAATATTGAACTGATGGCCTCGGACTAGGAGGCCTGTGTTGTTAAATACTGTTTTTTCTGTTCTTAGCTGAAGATTTAAAACGGTATTTTAATTACTAATTGAGGACCTTCTCAAAGGTTAGAAAGCTGCAGGCTCCAAAGTAGGACCCCTTTTCTGTGTTATGATACATCTTACCCTGTCACCAGCATGACTGAACCTGACTCACTTAGTTCACGGTTATTCTTTTTTCTTTCTCTCTCCCTTCAGAGGAGAAGATAAACTTAAACAATACACAAAAGAGTGCACTTTTTTTTATCACATATCCTTCTCACTTCCCTCCCTTATTCAGTAGATTAGTGTGTCTCTTTCTTCTTTTTCCTCTCCCCCACAATTCATTCCCATTATTTTATGGATAAATTTCTATATACACAATCTCGCACATCACCTTCAGTCATGTCGGCTAGACAGAAGGATAAAAAACACAGACTTAATCCAGAGCCTGCGGGTGAGCCACAATTGGTAACCCAAGAATCGTCATATTTACTTGATTCTGCTGATACACAGTCTCTAGTCTTAAATATCTCTGCTGCTCTTGCACCCAAGTTTGATTCACTCAGAATAGAAATCAAACAAGATATTGCGCAGCTTGCTACAGAAGTCAAACAATTTTCAGAAAGATTTTCTGAAGTTGAACAGAGAGTCTCTGACTTAGAAGATCTCACTCTAGCTCAAAACAGTAAAATAGAAGCCACTTCCTCAGCCCTTGCTAAATTGCAAAATAAAGTAGAAGACTTGGAAAATCGCGCTAGGCGCAATAACCTGAAAGTAGTGGGGGTACCTGAGGGGAAGCAGTTTGAGGATCTAAATAAATTTATAACACAAACATTACCAGCATTGCTTAATATACCTCAAACTCAGCCAGTTATAGAAAGGGTACACAGGTTAGGGCCACCACCTTTATCTAAAGAAAATATGAGGCCGAGGCCAATTATAGCTAAATTCCTGAACTACCAGGACAAGATTACATTCTTGCAAGCATTTCGTAAAAATCAACCTATATTACTGGAAGGTACAAAAATCCTATTATTTCAGGACTATGCAGTTGGCTCCGATATGTACTAGGTTCATACAGCAGGGGCTGTGAGCGACAATTTTACATCCTGCCAGGTTGCGACTTGTGTGTAACAACACTTTGCATTTTTTTGATTCTGCCCGCACGGCAGAATCTTTTTTCACCAAAAACTGCACACCTGAGCAGTTGAGGTGACACACTATTTAGTTTCCTTCTCCCTGGTAAAAATTAGAATAGATCTGATATTTTTTCTCTCTCCTCTAAGATGGGCCCTTTTCAGCAAATGGGCAACAGGCGGCTCAGTTGGACTGGCCGTATGTTTTGGGGTTTTTCTTCTTCCCTTTTTTTTTTTTTTCTTCTTCCCCTTTCTCCCTCACCATCCTCCCTTCTTGAACATAGATACCTATTATAATGTCTGGGATTAAATTTACTTCATGGAACATAGGGGGGCTAACTTCTCCTATTAAGAGAAAAACGATAATTTCTTATTTGAAGAAAATAGGTACTGCTATTGCTTTTCTACAAGAAACCCATTTAAAGACTCAAGAAATTCTTAAACTAAAATCTTCTTGGGTTAAGGAGGTCTTTTTTTCATCTAGTTCTAGCCGAAAAGGCGGAGTTGCTATTCTTCTGGGTAAAAAACTTAATTATGAGATAATACACAGTGAATCAGATGAGGAGGGGAGATATATCATACTGAAAATTAAGGCTGCTAATGTTTTGTATACTTTATGCAATGTATATGCTCCAAATGTTTTCAATCTCTTATTTTGGGATACACTTCAGGCCAGGCTTATGACATGTGCAGAGGGTTTTTTAATTTTAGCCGGTGACTTTAATATGGCTCCTCAATACCCAATTGATAGAATGAGGCAGCAGCCATTAGTCAAAAAAACTAAAAGAGACAATCTTGAGGCAAAGTTGTTTTCCAGGATCTTTTCCAATTTGAGAGTTAAGGATATTTGGAGGATATTGAATCCGGATACACGTGATTTTACATGTCTCTCAAAAGCACATAAATCATTGTCACGGATTGATTTATTTTTGGTTGATGAAAGACTTTGTAAACACAAAGTATCAGCTCAAATTTTGCCTATTGCGGTATCTGATCATGCTCCAATATGCTTCGAGATTTATACGTCTGGCCTTTCACATACAAGTACTCGTTTTTTTTCCCCTAAATATTTGTCTGCTGATTCTGGATTTAGAGGCTTCCTCGAAACTAAGTTTCTGGACTTTGCCTTGTTCAATGCGGAGGCTAGAGCCCGTCCTTCTTTGTTCTGGGAAACTGCTAAAGCAGTGCTGAGGGGGGAAATTCTGGCATATACCATTAGGCACACCAAGAAATTTAAAAAACGTGAAACTGAACTCCTTCGTGCAGTTACAAATGCTTATAACTCATATCTTTTAGAAAAGACGTCTCAGAAATGGGCTAAATATATTACTGCATTAGAAGAGAGAGATTCATTTCTACTTTATAAATCCACTCAGCAGGAAGTTCGGTTTTCTGCGAAACTTTATAAATATGGGAATAAGACTGGAAAACTCTTGGCTAGATTGGTAAGGCAGGACTTGGGTTCTCAACTAATAGATTCCTTAGAAAAAGAGGGTCAGATGTTTAGTTCCTCTCAGGATCTTGTTCAAATTTTCTATGATTACTACAAGGGAATATACTCCCCCAGGATTTCTGACTTCACAGAACGTCAAAAATTTTGGGAAGAAATCTCTTCTCCATTATTAACACCTAGTCTAATTGAGGAACTTGAATCCCCCATTACGGAAATAGAAGTTGCAAAGGCAATTAAAAATCTGGCATATAACAAAGCACCCGGTCCGGATGGAATACCTAATGAGTTCTATAAAATGATACCCTCCACCGTAATACCTGATTTAACTTCATTATTTAATTATATATATAGAGGGAAATGAACCCTCATCTAATTTTACAGCTTCACACACGTCTTTAATCTTAAAAAAGGGCAAAGATGCAAGTATGGTGGAATCATATAGACCCATAGCTTTGATGAACACCGATTATAAATTGTTGACTACGATTCTCGCCCAGAGGCTCCAGCCCCTTCTTCCTTTGATTATTAGCCCAGATCAGGCTGTGTTTATGAAGAATAGGAATTCTGCGGCCAAAATAAGGGAACTCCTGCTCACCCTGGATTACTTTTCGAATGGTATGGATGCTGATTGTCCAGAGGAGGGAGGTATTTCAGACTTGGCAATTTTGGCTATAGACGCCGAAAAGGCCTTTGACTCAGTTTATCATGATCATCTTCTATTTTCGTTAGAACAATTTGGGCTAAAAGGTAATTTTGCTAAGTTCATTGAAAAATTATATCGCACAGCCTCCACAAGAATGATAGTAAATGGCCAGCTGTCCCCAGAAATAATCTTGCATAGGGGGACTAGGCAGGGGTGTCCCCTCTCCCCGCTCCTTTTCAATATTGCTATAGAACCCTTTGCTATAATGATAAGACAGAGATTGGAGGGGATTGGGGTGGCTGGGCGGGAGTTGAAAATAGCATTATATGCTGATGATATTCTCATTTATCTTTCTAATTTACGTAGAAATTTACCTATTCTCTTATCAACTATACAACAGTTTGGTTCCTTCTCAGGATCAAAGGTAAATATAAAGAAATCTGAACTTCTCTGGATAAGGCACACAGACAGCTCTCCTATAAATGTACCCTTCTCTATAGTGAATGACTCATTTAGATATTTGGGTATAAATGTCTCAAGTAATCCTGATTCTTGGTACTCCCTGAACATTCTTCCTGTGTTGAATAAGGTCAAATCAGTTTTTAAGAATTGGCAGACTTTACCGTTGTCCTTGTCCGGACGCATAGCAGCCTATAAGATGATCTTATTGCCAAAAATACTATATGTCCTGCAAAATACTCCTTTGATTTTAAGGAAGAACGATTTGAGTTTGTTCAATTCACAGCTCCGGTTTTTCCTGTGGCAGGGTAGGAAACCCAGAATATCACTTGCAAAACTCTCCCTTCCAATAGGATCCGGAGGCTTGGCTTTACCTGATTTACGAGTTTATAATTATGTATTTCTGGTTCGTATTCTGGCAGATTGGCTTTTTGCTCATAACTATGTTACAAACAATGATTTAGAGAGCAGTATTTTGTATCCTTTTTCACCTATTGCGCTGATTCATCTCGACACTACTCACATCCCACCCCAAGTTAAACGTTGTAGATCTATATATAATATAATTCTAGCTTGGAAAAAGATATGTACTTTGTTAGGAATAGAACACCGGGTGTCGAGATTCCTAGGTTTTCTGGGGAACCCACAATTTCAGTTAGGAACACCATCTTCAATCTTTTTAGAGTGGAAGACGCAAGGGCTTGTTAATGTTTTTCAGATGCTTGACATAGAAAAAAGATGTGTGAAATCATTTGATGCTCTTAGGGTGGAATTCAATATCTCCCAGAGAAACTTTTTTGCCTATCTTCAGGCTTGACACTATGCTATGAAGTTAGTGAATGAGTACGGCTGTAACTGGTCATTGGGGCATATAGAGAACTGGTTTACTCTGGCAAAAAATGGACTTATGTCAATATCTCCATGCTATCTGATTATTGTCTCAGATAGGGGTACAATTAATCTTGATAAAATTGCTATTAACTGGGCAACATTGCTATCTCAGGAAGTAGAATCTAAAATACCTTCTCTCTCGATTCGAAAGGTTTCTCAAACAACCCTTTCTGCCACATGGAGAGAATCTCATTTGAAGTTGTTACATATGACATATTTTACACCAGAAAAAGGAGCGAGATGCGGCAGTATGAATTTTACTATATGTCCTAAATGCTCGTTTCCCTATGCAAATCTTCTGCACATGTTATGTACCTGCCCTAAAATTAAAAACATATGGTCCAAAGTCCAATTTTGGCTATGCAAGACACTAAAACTCTCATCATTAAATTTGACAAGCAGACACATAATTTTCCTCTATCTTGACCCAGAAGATAGACAACTCAATGTGAAGTTTATTAATATAACTATACTGGCTGTTAGATATCTTATTTTTAAAAAATGGAAAACACTCACGGTCCCTAGCATATCAGAAATGAAAAACTGTCTAAAAAAACAATGTATTCTTGAACAATACAATATTAGCGTTGATAATGATGTCCAGGTTGTTAAATTCATTCTCAGATGGTCAGCATTCATAAAAGCTTTTTCTCCTACGGAAATTGAATATTTGATACATCCCTTACGTAATTCTGAACTAGTTCTGCTGGGGAGATGGTGAAGGGTTCTCTTTTTCCCCCCTTTTTTTTTTTTTTGTTTTGGGGCGCTGTGTTGTTTTTCTATGTAAAAATAAAAACTCAACAAGGTATAGAGTATTAAGAAGCATAGTGTTATCACATGGGTTATTCTTATTATTTATATAAGGCACATTCAAAGAGTTGATGTATATCTATAACATAGTATTGAATGTGCAATATTTTGTATACTATATGTACATTTGTTATACCCAAGCTATGCTTTGGAAAAAGCTTTACTTTTGTTTTTACTCAATGGCTATGTTTCTTTTATTATTATCTGATTGTTATGGGTCCTTGTTGGATATAAATAAATATTTAAAAAAAAAAAAAAATACATGCCCTATCTGAATCATGAAAGTTTATTTTTGACTAGATTGTCCCTTTAAATTCTGCTCGTATTGCAAGTTGAAAGTAAATGCAAACTTGTGAGCTCAATCTAGAAATACGTTAGAATGATTACTGTGACCTCAGAGCTCTGGTTAACTGTCACGTGAGTCAAAAAGTGTCACAAAACACAATAAAAAAATACATTTAAATGTACAGTTATACTTATAATAACACTATCTAATAAAAAAATAATAATTAAAACATATTTCACAAAAAAGTTTCAAGGGCTCAACTATATGGGGCGCGATCACATATATGGCGCAGGTTTCGGAGCAAGCGTGGGAACCTGCGCACATCGGGGTATTACATATACTGCGCCATTAGATGCTAAACTGATGTAAGTAGGACAAAGTGGCGATCTTCTGAAATGTGCGCAAATACACATTTCAGTCGTTGTAAGTAACTTACACCAGTATTTTGTCCACGGAAAGTATCACTAAAGAGTAGTTTTATGCAAATTAGGCTAACACTCATAAAAATGAACTGCAATTTCAAATATAAATGCGACACGTAATTACGCTATTCAAAATTCATATATAAACCCATGTGTTTTAAGGCTGCAGGTGAGAGGTTATGCTGTTTGTGATTGGTTTGACACACTTGCAGGGGCAGGAATAATAAATGCTTAGAAGAGGTTTAACTGTTTGAGATTTGCTACTGATATGTATGTGATTGCGCATGTGTTTGTTAGGCCTTCAGGGAGTTACGTTGCTTTTTTAGTCAGTGCAAGGGTTACGGCACCTGCAATTTGTGGCAAGATAAGAATGGAGTAGATTCTCTGAATTCTGAGCGCGTAAGTCCTTAAGCTGTATATTGGATACCAAATTGCGCGGCTGTTCTATGTTAGTCTATGGGTAAAAAAAATAATCTATCCCTAGAGGAAAGAAAATCCCTAACCAATTTGAGCAACAACAAGGACATTATCTTTCATGAAGCGGAGAAAGGGGGAGCCGTGGTGGTGTTAGATTACCAGTATTACCAACAGGAAGCATTAGCTCAACTTAATGACACCACTACCTACAGACAACTTCCTGGGGATCCTATATGGACTTTCAAGAAACAGGTTGCTATTTCCTTACAAAATGCAATATCTGATAGTATGATTGACTCTCAATTATTGGCCTATCTGACGGTACAGTTACCCCGGACTCCAGTGTTTTATACACTGCTTAAAGTGCATAAACATGCTACACAGCCTCTGGGGAGGCCAATAGTATTACAGCCCATAGCTACTTTTTTGGACTCTTTGTTACAACCCATGGTCCGAAATATGCCCTCTTTTTTACTTGACTCCATGGCCTTAATCAAGGAATTAAAAATCTCAAGACATTAAAGGGGACAGAATGGCTAATAACCTTAGATGTGGTTAGCCTTTACACAGTGATACCACACAATTAAGGTTTGGAAGCCAAACGGAATCATCTGTGTAGGTATCCTTACGTGGGTCCAGACATTGAATGGATATTGGAGCTCTTATATTTCTGTCTAACTATGAACTATTTTTGTTTTGAGAGTTCATTTTACTTGCAACTACTTGGGACTGCGATGGGGTCGAGTATGGCCCCATCGTATGCCAACCTTTACATGGCGGAATTTAAACAGTACCACACAAATCTCTTTAATCATCCAAACATAAGATTTTTTTGTCGATATATTGACGATTTGTTCATGATATGGGATGGCCCACTACCGTATTTGCAGTTATGGTTTCAACAGCTTAATCAAGTTCTCCTCACTCCAATTCAAAATGCAATATAGTGGAGAATCAGTTGATTTCTTAGATTTAATAATATACAAATAGGAGCAACAATTATTGGCAACTTTATTTTGAAAAGAAACAGACAGAAATTCCTTATTACAAGCTACCAGCTGTCATCCTCCTGCCTTAAAAAAGGCACTCCCTATATCGCAATTTAAGCGGGTAGTTCGTAATAATAGTGACCCAGTACAAGCTAAACAACAACTTTTGGATATGAAGATGAGGTTCCTACATTGAGAATCAATTGAAAAGGTTTTGGAATCTGAAACAAGAGGATGCATTAACAACTAGAGATTGCCGGCCAGTGGAAAATAGGATGTCCTACCTAACCACCTATACCATGGATAAGAAGGATCTTCCAGCAGCCCTGAGAAAGGACTGGAATATTGTTAACACTGATACCACTCTTCCATTCACTAAGATAGGACCCTCAAGAGTGGGTTTTAGAAGATCCAAATCTATACGAGACACTCTAGTTAAAGTGGATGCAGTGGAGAGCTACAAGAAGACCACATGGCTGAATCGCCATAAATGGGGATGTTACAAGTGTCTTGGATGCACAACATGTAATGGTCTTAGCAACACCAAAACATTTGTGCATCCATAAACCAACAGGAAATATATCATTAGACACAGGGTCACATGCACAACATCATCTATTGTGTATCTTTTACATTGCCCCTGTGGTCTATTTTATGTAGGGAAAACTGTGGATAACCTACGCACCCGTATGGCCAACCATCGTGTAGCTATTAGGTTGGCAATCCTTAAAAAGGAGTCTGACCAACCGGTTGCTAGATACTTTGCGTTGGCTGGCCATATGGTTGCTAATCTGAGATATGTTATCATTGACCATATCCCCAGATTAAATAGAGAGGAAACAGAACCAAGCTTCTTTTACAAAAAGAGTCTAAATGGATATTTACTTTAAATACTATTGCTCCAAAAGGCTTAAATGCTAATTTAGATTGGCATTGTTTCTTATAATATTGGCCATTTTTCGTAGTCCCTATTAGCTAGTCCCCTAGTTAGTTACCGAAGTCAGACAGTAGTTTTATTGGAGTTTCTAATTTTCTATGTAGTGACTAATCTAATTTATGGTACTTATTGTATACATGATAGGGAAAGAAAATGATTGGTACATTTAGTGTAATGTGTTGTGGGGTATATTTCCCCTATTACCATATTCCCCTTCATTTATCGTATTACAACATCTAACTAGCGTTAGAACTGGTTGCTATTTTTCCAGCATGTATATTATGTATAATGATCTGTTAATACCTGCCTATTTGTATTTGTTCCTAATAGGACGCGCCTCCCGGTTGCCATGGCAACCGTCGGACCTGTGCAGTGGTGCGAGCAGGACGCCATCGACATTTCTGGTCTGTCGCGGGTGTTGGTGGAGGGTAAGTAAGTTTGTATATTTATATGGGTTGTACATATGGTTTTGTATAGGTCTGAGGACGGGGCTAATCACCCCCGAAACGTCACCTCATTTTGTATTATTAAATACTGTTTGGATAAGACCTGGTGAGTGCGTCCCTTACTTCTTCCTATGTGTACTCTTTGAATGCACCCCGGGCAAATTTTTGATTTAAAGTGTGTGCAGAGCCCTGGGACTATTTATTTATATATATATATATATATATATATATATATATATATATATATATATATATATATATATATATATATATATATATAAATATCAAGAGTATTGCATTGAGCAATTATACTTTTTTATTGGACTAACTATACATTTAAAAGTTGACAAGCATTCGAAAGAATGTCCTCCTTTCAAAATGTTCAGTATTGCTTCAAAAAGGAGGACATTCTTCCGAAAGCTTGTCAAGTTATAAATGTATAGTTAGTACAATTAAAAAGTATCATTGCTCAATGCAATACTCTTGTTATTTTGATATCTAAATCTCTGGACTAACACAGCTACTCCAATCAACGTGACTATGGAAGATACTGAATACAGCCGTAAAAAGAAGCAAACAATGAAACTGACCACAAAAGAAATACAGATCAACAGTGATATTTGTTTCTTATCATCCTGCAAAAAAATGAATCTCATTCCTAATGAACTGAAAATTAAGAATCCACTTGCAACCACTCATAACTCTAAGTATGCCGAAAACTTTACAGACGTACCAGTGAGAAACTGAGAAACAACCTAATTCATCAACTATACAACAAAAATCAAAAAATAAAAGACCAAAAGCAGCTCCTACTACAAAAACTACAAGAAAATAATGGATTCAATGAAGAAATTTACAAAAGAAATGCAACACTTCTACAAAACACAACAACAAAATGTTATCAAAAAGTAAAAAGAAGAAACTTGCATGCCTGTCACAAAACAGAAGCAAACACCAAACGCAAGAAAATAGAGCTCCAGGTGAAAGATCAACTACAAGAAATGGCCAAATATCCACTGACAATAACAGCACCTCATTCAAAACACAAACTGTCACCAACCAAGGAAACTATACAGAAAACTCAGGGATTGTGAACCTTTCAAACTGCCACCTGTCAGAACAAGAGATATCAGTACTGTCTAATGGATTATCATTCTGTCCAAGTACAAATCTAGACAACATACAACTGTACTCAGACTTAGAAGAATTCTTCAGGAGATTGCGGATAAAGGAATTTTTTTATGACAAATAAAATACCAGCACTATGGAGGACTACAATAAAAGCAAAAATAACCCAATCTTCACAACTGCACCAGGATGCAACACAAAATTAGACAGCTATATTGAAAGCTTCCGGTTGAGAACAGCATCCCTGCTTAACACACAGCAGAAAAAAATGATGTATAACCTCTCACATTTAGAAAAAAACACTATAAAAAACTTACCATTAAGCCTGCAGACAAGGGAGGAGCAGTGGTGATCATGAATACACAGGACTACATCACAGAGGTAAATAGACAATTATCAGATCAAACTTATTACAATAAACTTAAAAAGGACCCCACACAGGAATACACTTTGCAACTTAGAAAACTAATAAAAGCATTCCCTAAACACACGCTACATAAACTGGAAAACGGGTGCCTTCTAACCCTAGCATAGGGACATTCTACATGCTCCCAAAAATCCACAAACCAGGGAACCCAGGGAGACCCATAATAACTGGCATTGACACTCTGACTGAGCAAATATCGGGCCTAGTGGAGAATATTCTTAAGCCCTTAATTGTTAACACCACTAGCTTAATAAAATGCACCACTGATTTTCTTAATAAAATCAGCCGGATAACAGAATTGCCAGAGGATACTATGCTTGTGACAATGGATGTGGAATCCTTGTACAGCAATATTCCACATAAAGATGGTATTGATGCCTGATTAAACTTTCTTTCCTCAGACAGCTCTAAACATACATATAATGCTTCTACAGTCAGTAAGCTTAAATAATTTATACTTACCCACAATTATTTCATCTTCAATAACTCCATCTATTTACTAACCATGGTAACAGCTATGGGCACCAAAATGGCCCCACAGTATGCAAACATCTTCATGGCTGACTTAGAACAGAGATTTCTAGTCACTCACCCTCACAAACCCTTCAAATACCTTTGCTACATAGATGATATTTTCATCATATGGACAGAAGGAGAAAAAAAACAAGAACATTTTCATAAATAATTTAATCTATTTCATGCATCAATCAAGCTTAAAGTGAACTTTTCTAAAGACTGTGTCAGCTTCCTGCTACAACAATATCCATCACAAATGGCAAAGTGCACTCATCTGTATACTGGAAACCAACAGATAGATGCAGCTACGTCTATAGCTCCAGCTCCCACCCCAATCACATTAAAAAATCCATAATCAGTCAGGCTACCAGATATCACAAAATTTGCTCTGACACCAAGGACAGATTAGGGGTTAATAATTATAATGTAGGTGTCGGCGATGTCGGGGGCGGCAGATTAGGGGTTAATAAGTGTAATATTAGGGGTGTTTAGACTCAGGGTTCATGTTAGGGTGTTAGGTTTAGACATAAAATGTATTTCCCCATAGAAATCAATGGGGCTGCGTTAAGGAGTTTTACGTTGCTTTTTTGCAGGTGTTAGACTTTTTTTCAGCCGGCTCTCCCCGTTGATTCCTATGAGGAAATCGTGCACAAGCACGTTACACCAGCTCACCGCTGACTTAACCCCTTAATGACCACAATGTACCCTGTATGTCACTGGTTGTTAAGGGTTTTTTCAGGACATAATAGCACAAGTCTAGCAAGAACACGCTATTAATGCACTCCCTCTAGCAGGCTTTGTGGAATAGAGCAGTCCCAACGCTGGTGGCAAGACTGCGCTGTAAAACAATCAAGTCCCAAAAAAAGGCCAGCGACATACAGGGTACATCGTTGGTCCTTAAGGGGTTAAGCAGCGCTGGTATTGGAGTGCGGTAATAAGAAAATTTTGCTCAACGCTCACTTCTTGTTGTTTAACGACGGGTTTCTGAAAACTCATAATACCAGCGCTGCAGGTAAGTGAGCGGTGAGCACAGCCTCTATCGCAAAACTCATAATCTAGGCCTCTGTCTTTTTAGCTTGTGTTTTAAGATATAATCTGTAAATTCCATCAAATTGGTCAGTATTGCTTCAGACTTGAAAAAGGAGGACATTCTTCCGAAAGCTTTTCATCTTATAAATGTATAGTTAGTCCAATAAAAATATATTTTGATATCTAAATCTCTGGACTAACATGGCTACTACAATCAACATACACATATATATATATATATATATATATATATATATATATATATATATATATATATATATATATATATATATATATATACAGTGGGGCAAAAAAGTATTTAGTCATTTAGTCAGCCACCAATTGTGCAAGTTCTCCCACTTAAGAAGATGAGAGAGGCCTGTAATTTTCATCATAGGTATACCTCAACTATGAGAGACATAATGTGGAAACAAATCCAGACAATCATATTGTCTGATTTGCAAATTATGGTGGAAAATAAGTATTTGGTCAATATCAAAAGTTCATCTCAATACTTTGTTATATATCCTTTGTTGGCAATGACAGAGGTCAAATGTTTTCTGTAAGTCTTCACAAGGTTGTCACACACTGTTGCTGGTATGTTGGCCCATTCCTGCATGCAGATTTCCTCTAGAGCAGTGATGTTTTGGGGCTGTCGCTGGGCAACACAGACTTTCAACTCTCTCCAAAGGTTTTCTATGGGGTTGAGATCTGGAGACTGGCTAGGCCACTGCAGGACCTTGAAATGCTTCTTACGAAGCCACTCCTTTGTTGCCTGGGCAGTGTGCTTGGGATCATTGTCCTGCTTAAAGACCCAGCCACGTTTCATCTTCAATGCCCTTACTGATGGAAGGAGGTTTGCACTCAAAATCTCACAATACATGGCCCCATTCATTCTTTCATGCACACGGATCAGTCGTCCTGTTCCCTTTGCAGAGAAACAGCCCCAAAGCATGATGTTGCCACCCCCATGCTTCACAGTAGGTATGGTGTTCTTTGGTTGCAACTCAGCATTCTCTCTCCTCCAAACACGACGAGTTGTGTTTGTACCACACAGTTCAACTTTGGTTTCAACTGACCATATGACATTCTCCCAATCCGCTTCTGGATAATCCAAATGCTCTCTAGCATACTTCAGATGGACCCGGACATGTACTGGCTTAATCAGGGGGACATGTCTGGCACTGCAAGATCTGAGTCCCTGGCGGCGTAGTGTGTTACTGATGGTAGCCTTTGTTACGTTGGTCCCAGTTCTCTGCAGGTATTTCACTATGTCCCCCCATGTGGTTCTGGGATGTTTGCTCACCATTCTTGTGATCATTTTGACCCCACGGGGTGAGATCTTGCGTGGAACCCCAGATCAAGGGAGATTATCAGTGGTCTTGTATGTCTTCCATTTTCTAATTATTGCTCCCACAGTTGATTTCTTCACACCAAGCTGCTTGCCTATTTCAGATTCAGTCTTCCCAGTATGGTGCAGGTCTACAATTTTGTTTCTGGTGTCCTTCGACAGCTCTTTGGTCTTCACCATAGTGTAGTTTGGAGTGTGACTGTTTGAGGTTGTGGACAGGTGTCTTTTATACTGATAACAAGTTCAAACAAGTGTCATTAATACATGTAATGAGTGGAGGACAGAGGAGCCCCTTAAAGAAGAAGTTACAGGTCTGTGAGAGCAAGAAATCTTGCTGTTTGTAGGTGACCAAATACTTATTTTCCACCATAATATGCAAATACATTTTTCCAAATCAGACAATGTGATTGTCTGGATTTGTTTCCACATTTTGTCTCTCATAGTTGAGGTATACCTATGATGAAAATTACAGGCCTCTCTTATCTTCTTAAGTGGGAGAACTTGCACAATTGAACGCATGTACAATCTAATTTATGCAATATTCATATGTTATAAAGGTTTTAACTATGCATTTACTGTAAATATTATATATTCCAATGTCCTGTACATAGTAGAATATGTTATTTTAAATAGATAAGTATTTTAAATAGATAATCCTATATATATCTGTATATATATATATATATATATATATATATATATATATATATATATATATATATATATAATCATGTGTATATATATATATATATATATATATATATATATGTATATATATATATATATATATATATATATATATATATATATATATATATATATATATATATATAAATATATATATATATATATAGGTATAAATATATATTTGTGCAAAAATCCATCAGATATATATTTAAATATCTCTTTAAGAATAAATAGAACATAACAAGGTATAGAAGGAAGCAGGGACTACAAGATATGCTAGAGTATATTAAATAAATGTATTAACCCCCTAATCTGCCACCCACCCACATCACCAACACTATTTAAATATATTAACCCCTAAACCGCCGCTCCCCTACATCGCCGCCACTATAATAAACCTAATAACCCCTAAACCTCCGGCCTCCCACATCGCCGCCACTAAATAAACCTATTAACCCCTAAACCTCTGGCCTCCCACATCGCCGCCACTAAATAAACCTATTAACCCCTAAACCTCCGTCCTCCCACATCACAAAACACTAGATTAAACTATTAACCCCTAAACCTAACACCCCCCTAACTTTAAATTAAAATTACAATATAACTTTATTTAAAAAAATAAAAACTTACCTGTGAAATAAAAATAAACCTAACCTTATAATATAAATTAACCTAACCTTACTATTCTAATAAAATAAAAAACTACCAATTAAAAATCCTAAATTACAAATTAAAAAAATTAATCCTACGAAAAAAACTAAAATTACGAAAAATAAAAAACACTAAGATTACAAAAAATAATAAACTAAATTATCAAAAAACAAATAAACAATTACACCTAATCTAATAGCCCTAAAAAAACAACCCCAAAATAAACCCCCCCCCCAGCCTACAATAAAATACCAATAGGCCTTAAAAGGGCCTTTTGTAGGGCATTGCACTAAATTAAACAGCTTTTTTACCTGTAAAAAATACAAAGAGCCCCCAACAGTAAAACCCACCACTAAACCAACCCCCAAAAAAAACTTAACTAAAAAAAAACCTAAGCTACCCATAGCCCCTAAAGGGGAATTTGTATGGACATTCAGCTATTTTGCCCTGCCCTTAAAAGGGCATTCAGCTCTTTTACAATTTGCCCAAAGCCCTAAACTGAAAAAAAAAACACCACAAAAAATAAAAAAAAAAGTAACACTAACCCCAGAATATCTACTCATGGTTCCTGAAGTCCGGACATCCATCTCCATCCAGGTGGCGAGAAGTCTTCATCCAGGCGGCAAGAAGTCTTCATCCAGATGCTAATATCTTCATCTATCCCAGGGGCGTCTTCTATCTTCATCCCGGTGGCATGGAGCGGAGCTATCCTGGAAGCCGATGCCATCCTGCGCGGAGCGTCCTCTTCATACGGTCACCGCTGTACACTGAAACTTCAATGCAATGTACCCATTTAAAATGGCGTACCTTGCATCCTTATTGGCTGATTTAATTCTTCAAATTTAAATCAGCGAATAGGATGAGACATTCTAGTTTAATGTTAGGTTTATTTTTATTTCACAGGTAAGTTTTTATTTATTTAAATATAGTTATATTGTAATTTTAATTTCAAGTTAGGGTGGTGCTAGGTTTAGGGGTTAATAGTTTAATTTAGTGTTTTGCAATGTGGGAGGCCAGAGGTTTAGGGGTTAATAGGTTTATTTAGTGGCGGCGATATGGGAGACTGGAGGTTAAGGGGTTAATAACTTTATTTAGTGGCGGCAATGTCGGGGAGCGGTGGTTTAGGGGTTAATAATGTCATTATAGCGGCGGCAATGTCGGGTAGTGGCAGATTAGGGATTAATAACTTTTGTTAGTGTCGGCGATGTCAGGCGTGGCAGAATAGGGGTTAATTATAACATGGAATACAACAAAAGCACAATCCCTTTGGAGTAGAAATGCAGGCAGGGAGAGATATCAATGTTAAAAGTCAATTTATTATACTTGCATTAAAAACGTTAACAGCACAGATCACAGATCACAGAGTCCACAGCTGACGCGTTTCCTGCCTTACTGGCAGTTCATCAGAGCTAAAGACTAAACCTCCAGCAGCTGCTTTAATCAGAGGTAAGTTGCCGATATAGCCAATCACAAGTAGAGCTACAGGTTAACTATTAGTTAGCCTAAATTGTAGCACATATGTTAAATACCGCAATCTAACTCTGTCTAAAACATTGCTAAAAAAAAAACATATTTAAAATAATTAATGAATTTCAACAAAGCTAGAACTGGCATACATATAATGTATCAACACTCATAATGGATATTTTAATTACAAAATATGAGGAAGAAAGCACAATAAGACTTACAGTGAACAAAATAAAATAAAGCGCACAACATTGTATATAAGATAAATGCAAATAATAGCACACTTTATGTCACTGTAAAGAACATATTTAGCCAAGACCTCATATTTTTAGAAGGAAACATGGAAGCAAGCAATTTATATTATGATCTCAGAATGTAAAGTAACGACAAGTTTAGATCGATACCAAGTATGAGCTAGCTGAGCTATGTATGATGTGACATATAGATGGCAATATGAAGTGCTGCAATTTGAAGGGTCAAGTACAGTGATACCTAGGGATAGCTAAAGCACCTATAATACTTTTTATCTATCAATGAATAACTTCTATTCACATACAATACTTCATATAATAGTATACCATACCTTGATGTATTAATTAAACATTCTGGACAACAAGTAGTCACTGAGGTCTATAGGAAAGAAATCACTGGAAACACAATATTAAGAGCAGATTTGTTGCATCCTAAGCACCTCAAAAGAGGGATCCCTAAAGGTCAATATATTCGGCTTAGACGAAACTGTACTAGTTTACATGATTATTGGATACATGCAAATTATTTAACCTGTAGATTAGTAGATAGGGGTTACAAGCTGGAGGAATTAAAAGAAATATCTTTATTGGTATCTAGCTTTGAAAGAGATAATTTATTGAGGGATAAAAACCGGAGAGACCAAACAAATCAGAATTGCCAACAAAGAGGTATTAACTTCATTACAAAATACAGTAGGCAATATGATGAAATTTGAAATATTATCAAAAGGAGAATGCCCCTCCTAGAAAGAGATGTTGATCTAATTTCGATATCTAATAACTGTAACTTCATCTCACGTAAATCTGACACTATAGGAGACAGAGTTAGAAAAAATTTCAGCTCTAATGTGACTTCCAAAAATTTGAAAAAGCCGAATTGGCTAAGTAAGGATCCGGGTTTTTACAAATGTGGGGGCAGACCCTGTAAATGCTGTAATAACGCTTTAACAGGTGATAGTTTCACCTCCACTAACACTGGAAAAACCTATAGAATTAAGGAATGTTTAAAGGGCCACTATACCCAAAATATTTCTTTCATGATTCAGATAGAGAATAGAAATTTAAACAACATTCCAATTTACTTCCATAATTTATTTTGCTTCATTTTTTAAATATCCTTATTTGAAGAAAAAGCAATGCACATGGTGAGCCAATCACATGATGCTTCTATGTGCAGCAACCAATCAGCAGCTAGTGAGCATATCTAGATATGCTTTTCCTCAAAGAATATGAAGAGAATAAAACAAATTAGATAATATAAGTAAATTAGAAAGATGTTTAACATTGCATTCTCTTTCTAAATCATAAAAGAAAAAATGTGGGTGGCATGTCCCTTTAAACTGCAATTCTATTTTTGTTATCTATCTTATAACTTGTACCTTTTGTAATTTTCAATATACAGGCCTCACTTCCAGGAATCTAAAAGATAGAATTAGGGAGCACCTCTTATAAATAGAGGCAGATATTCCTAAAACCCCAGTTGCAAAACATTTTTTCATACATCAGAATAGATTAGATCACTTTAAATTTCAGGGTATAGAACAAGTATCCCTGGGAGTGAGAGGAGGTGATAGATATCAAGCCCTAAGTAGGAAGGAAATTTTTTGGATACATACACTAAAAACAGGCTTTCCATTAGGAATAAATAAAATAAGTGATGTAAAGTTATTCATTGATAGATAAAAAGTATTATAGGTGCTTTAGCTATCCCTAGGTATCACTGTACTTGACCCTTCAAATTGCAGCACTTCATATTGCCATCTATATGTCAGATCATACATAGCTCAGCTAGCTCATACTTGGTATCGATCTAAACTTGTCGTTACTTTACATTCTGAGATCATAATATAAATTGCTTACTTCCATGTTTCCTTCTAAAAATATGAGGTCTTGGCTAAATATGTTCTTTACAGTGACATAAAGTGTGCTATTATTTGCATTTATCTTATATACAATGTTGTGCGCTTTATTTTATTTTGTTCACTGTAAGTCTTATTGTGCTTTCTTCCTCATATTTTGTAATTAAAATATCAATTATGAGCATTGATACATTATATTCATGCCAGTTCTAGCTTTGTTGAAATTCATTAATTATTTTAAATATGTCTTTTTTTAGTAATGTTTTAGACAGAGTTAGATTGCAGTATTTAACATATGTGCTACGATTTAGGCTAACTAATAGTTAACCTGTAGCTCTACTTGTGATTGGCTATACCGGCAACTAACTTTTATTAGTGTTGGCGATGTCGGGGGCAGCGGATTAGGGGTGTTTACACTAGGGGTTTATGTTAGGGTGTTAGGTTTAAATGTAACTTTCTTTCTCCCATAGACATCAATGGGGTTGCGTTATAGTGATCGCCATTCCGCACTTCAGGTGCATTGATGTCTATGGGGGAAAGCGTGTACGAGCACGTCAAATCAGCCCTCGGCTTTTGTGTGGTATGGAGCTTAACGCACCATAACGCACAGCAGAAGGAGGCTTTTCAGTAACTCGTAATGGCAGCGCTTTGGAGAGTGCAATAACACATTTTTTGGGAGTTATTTTTGCACCATGCTTAGGACAAAACTCGTAATCTAGGCAATTGACATTTAAGAGTCTAACAGGTTGTAGGTTTCTTTTTATTATTTACTTTTCAAGATGATGTTTACTAAAATGAAAAAAAAATAAGAGAAAAAGTATGGGGTTAAAGCCTGTGCTTCCACCAAAAGATGTGAGTTAATAACAATTAAAAAATAACTTTAAATTATTTTTTAATCTTAGTTTATATCATAATGTAGAACCATATCAAATTATTTTATACATTTTAATTCTGATAGTCAATAGAAATTTTTGGTTATTTTGATCATTTGACAATGTTATTTAAGAAACATTCACAAACACGTGAAAAAAAAATTGTGCAATTTTCGCCACCATATTCATGGAAAAAACTGTTCAGGTCCTAAGCCAGCCCATCATGGTTAGAGGGGGTTAGAAAATCCACCCCCAGCTTTTTTGGCCCTCTCAGTTAAAGAAAGTATTTATCAGTTAAATAAAGTCTGGAACTTATTCCATTAGCATAACTTTTGCATAGGCACACTTAACTTACCTGCAAGGGAGTCCAATAAAGTCTTTAGGCCACACAGAACATTTAGATATCAAACACCATACATTTTCCATTTTTTATTGTTCCAAAGCATTAATACTTATAAAAGTATATTACTTTACAAGGCTATTTATCCTGTTAATAACCTCAGATCTTTTTATGGATGACATACTGTTGACAATCAACTATTTAAAATTGTATTGCTTTTAAAGGCTGGCAGTAGGCTCTGTACTAATACCTTAGTATTAGTGATGTACATCTTAGAAAGAGCACCCTAAAAATAGTTATGTCTGTTTTCTAAGAGAATTGCTAAATTAAGATTACAAGGATATTAACTTCTGCTATGCTGGATAGTGCTGGCTACTTTTTGATCTGCTAATAATGGTTTGTCCTCCTTCTAAGGTCAGAAAACCTTCCCTAATACTGTCATCATGTTCTCTAATACCTGAGACACAGAAAATTATTTTCTTCTTCATAGTTGTAATATCGTTCATCATCTTTGCAGGGAACCTCTAATTCCACCAAAATTTTCTGGGGAACAATTAATCTATAATATAAACTAGGTTGACCAACTTCCCAAGAGTACATTGTCAAGAGTTGGCTTTTTTTACAACATACTATTATAATTTAACAAACATGACAAAGTAATAATAAAATCACTCATCATTGTTAATTTTTTTGCATATTAATTAAACAAACTGTTATAATAGTCAAAAACACATAGGTCATGTTACAAAAATTTTGAAACTAAAGGCTTAGGGGTCAATTTAATATAGTGCGAGCGGACATGATACGATGTAGCGTTTCATGTCTGCTGCACAACGATAAATGCCGACAGCATACGCTGTCAGCATTTATCATTGCACCAGCAGTTCTTGTGACCTGCTGGTGCAATACCGCCCCCTGCAAATTCTCTGCTAGCAGGGGGTGTCAATCAACCCGATCGTATTCGATCGGGTTGATTTCTGTCCACCTCCTCAGAGCAGGCAGACAGGTTATGGAGCTTGATAAACTGACCCCTTAGATTTTCATTATAGTGATCTATAGAAAAGCTTGTACTTTTTTTGAAAATTATTTATAGGAATGCAGTTAAAAAAAAAGTGATATTTATAAATTAAGTACAAACAATATTAATATATGTGATTGCCCAACTACAAAAAAAGAAAAACATTATAAGTAATAATAGAGCCTACAAAATTATTAATGCCATACTATATTTCTATAAGTGTACTTGCTAGCTATATTTATATACTACTCATGAAGTAATTAAGACTAAGAGCTGTATAGTTAACATAACGTTTAAACATTTTTATATTGACTTTTAAAATCAAATATAGCATTTGCCATATTACTATAATTCTATAGTCTCCTACTTTAAAAATATATATATTCTGCTCGCATATTTATGTCCTTTGCAAAACTTCAAGAAGCAAGGACGTCATTCTTAAAGGTACAGTCTACACCAGAATTTTTATTGTTATTATTGCTATTGTTTTAAAAGATAGATAATCCCTTTATTATCCATTCCCCAGATTTGCATAACCAACACAGTTATATTAATATACTTTTACCTCTGTGATTATCTTGTATCTAAGCCTCTGCAAACTGCCCCTTTATTTCAGTTCTTTTAACAGTCTTGCAGTTTTGCCAATCAGTGCCTGCTCCCAGATAACTTCACGTGCACAAGCACAGTGTTATCTATATGAAATACATGAACTAACACCCTCTAGTGGTGAAAAAACTGTTAAAATGCATTCTGAAAAGAAGTGGCCTTCAAGGTCTAAGAAATTAGCATATGAACCTCCTAGGTTAAGCTTTCAACTAAGAATACCAAGAAAACAAAGCAAAATTGGTGATAAAAGTAAATTGGAAAATTGTTTAAAATTACATGCTCTATCATGAAAGTTTTTTTGGGCCTAGACTGTCCCTTTAAGGGTTAGCACATAAAACTGAGTTATTAAAAGTGTTATTGTATTTGTTGATTGTGTAATTCTTCTGTATTCAATAGTCTTTTAAAATCAATTACATTTATCCATTTTTACAGTATGTTTCTTTAACTGAGCTTTTCTTATCTGGTTGTACAACCACCTTTATATAGACTTTCTGCAAGAAATCCTAAGACCTTTTTGGAATATTCGAGTATCCGTAGTTCTGGAGGCAGAGATCCTATCGCTGGCAAAAGAACTGTCTGACGATATCTATGAGGAACGTTAGACAAAAACCATGCCGATAAGCTGGACTAGGAGACAGAGGAAGCAGATAATACTTTCTGAGTATTAAGCATTTGAGAATTGAATGCTTTTACTTGTTTTTAACTGCTTATATTTAATTAAACATTGTAAGTGCATTTCTACAGTGCATGCTTTATGTGATTTTTTACTACGGCACTTGAGTCTGCTTTTTCGCTTTTTTTCGTTATAGAGTCAGAAGGGCATAAGGGACTTAGCTCTTTTGTATAAAGAAAACCCCTATACTAAAACTATCCCCACCCCAAAAAAAAAACATAAGGCTAGACCCCAAATTTGTAATCACCATCCTGAATCCGTTTTTTGGGGGGGGGGGGCAGCTGCGGGTCCATGGTATCGGTGGTGCTCTCCTGTGTCCTCTTGATTGGGGCTATTCTTCCACACGATCCAACTTCATGCTGTCACTGAAGTTTGAATGCAAGTTTCCCCCTTAGGTTTGCCCTTGCATTTCTATTTTTGAATTCTAATTAAAATCAGGCAATTGAACGATGGATTTTTCTATTGGATGATTTGAATTGGAGCTCAAAAATCAGCCAATAGAAATGCAACAACACCCCTATATAAGGGGAAACCTTGCATTCAATTGTCAGTGTGCTGCTTTGATAGCATGAAGAAGCATTAGATAGAAGAAAAGAAGAGGATCGGATGGAAAAAAAGAAAAGGGCCTTGAATGAAGAATAAAAAGGAACACCGCTATTGACCCGTCACTGCCCCCTTAAAAAGCTGGATTCAAGTTGGTAAGTACAAGCTTATGGGGTTTAGCCTTAAGATGTTTTTTTTGTTTGTTTCATTATAGGGATTTTTATAATGCAAACAATCTAAATCACTTATGCCATTTTCTCAGGCTTTTAAGGGTCTTTTTTTAGGAAAGGTTTTTTTAGGGTAAGGATTTTAGATTAGTATTTTTTAAAGATATTTTTTGTGTGCAAAAGAGCTGTAATTACTTCAGGGTACTGCCTGACAAATTCCCATCTCAGGGCAATTGTTAGAATAGTTTTTTTAAAGATAGGGTCTTTTTTTTTGCTTAGTCCAATGCATTGGAGTGTGGTTATAATTCACGGAAACAGCTATTTCATACTAAAAATCAAATTTAAATTAAAGATAAAGGAAAAACAAATAATTGGACACACATTAAAGGGCCATGATACCCAAATGTTGAAACAATTGAAAGTGATACAGCATAGCTGTAAAAAACTGACTAGAAAATATCACCTGAACATCTCTATGTAGAAAAGAAAGATATTTTACCTCAAAATGTCCTAAGTATTCAAACCCCATTGCAAAGGACTTTAAGCAACAAATCAGTATGTCTGTCCCGGGACAGGCAAGGGAGTGAGCCTTGTGCACAATTATGTTATTTCCCTATTCAGTTTAAGGAAGTTTACTATGAAATCTCATGAGAGTTAAGTGAAATCTCATGAAATCACAGTAAAAGAGTTCACGACCTCAGCACTGTTGATCCCAATTGGCTGCTGTTCATTTCTTCATTATTTTTTTTACCTGCACCTTAACAGCAGCTAAAGTATAACTGTTTACATAGGACTTACTCTGCTGAGCTAAGGAAATTGTGAGGTAAAATATATTCCTTTTCCACCATGCTCAGGTGATATTTTGCTGTCAGCTTTTTACAGTTATGCTGCATTACTTTCAAGTGATTTAGCATATGAGTATTATGTCCCTTTAAGGGGAAACCTTTAAGGGTTTTAATAAAGTTAAAACTGAAAGCAATTTACCAGACAGATCAACACCAGAACTATGAGTTATGAATTCATGTTTGATTGTGGTAGTTACAGGAGTAATTTAAGCAAAGGGTGAATCATTCTTTATTTCTAAAAGAGTTGGTAAGTTTAAATATGGTAAGGGAGTTCAAGAATATTTAGATATGCATAATGTTAGCCTAAAAATAAATGGAACTCATAGTTCAAAAGGAAATATGGGAAGTCAATGCTATCAAAAGCTATATGTTTCTTTGTGAACTATTCTTTCCTGTCTTTAGCAGGCAGCATACCAGCATCAACAGAATTTCTTAGTTTGAGCTTGATCATATATTACAGTCAATAAAGAGATTAATATAATAATATATAATATACCAACTAATTAACAAACATACGGCTGGATGACGAGATTTGCGTTATGAGGGGTGTGGTGCTAACTTGCACGTTATTGTCACCGCTCACTTACCTACAGCGCTGGTATTACAGGTTTTTCTAAACCCGGCGTTAAAAGGCAAGAAGTAAGCCTAGAGCAAAATTGTGCTCCATACCTCACTCCAATACCAGCCAGCTGAGAAAAAGTCTAACACCTGCCAAAAAGCAGCGTAAAGCTCAGTAACGCAGCCCCATTAATTCCTATGGGGAAACAAATTTTATGTTTACACCTAACACCCTAACATGAACCCCGAGTCTACCCCTAATCTTACACTTATTAACCCCTAATCTGCCACCCCCGACATCGCCGACACCTACATTTTCTATCTTCATCCTTCTGACGCGGAGCGGCTCCATCTTCAAGACATCCGGCGCGGAGCATTCTCTTCAATCGACGGCTTCTTCTGGAACGAAGGTTCCTTTAAATTACGTCATCCAAGATGGCGTCCCTTAGATTGGCTGATTGGAACAGCCAATAGAATGCGAGCTCAATCCTATTGGCTGATTGGATCAGTCAATAGGATTGAAGTTCAATGCTATTGGCTGATTGCATCTGCCAACAGGATTTTTTCAACCTTAATTCTGATTGGCTGATAGAATTCTAAGAATCTAAGGGACGCCATCTTGGATGACATAATTTAAAGGAAGCTTCATACCATAGTGTCTGCGATGTCAGGGGTGGCGGTTTAGGGGCTAACATGTTTATTTAGTGTCGGCGATGTCGGGTGGCGATTTAGGGGTTAATAACTTTAACTAGTGACGGCGATGTCGGGGAGTGGTGGATTAGGGGTATTTAGACTAGGGTTTTATATTAGGGTGTTAGGTTTTAACATAAATTTCTTTTCCCCATAGACATCAATCCAGTTGCATTACGGCGATCACCATTCCGTGATCGCATGTGTTAGTTTTTTTCTGACACTCTCTCCCCATTGATGTCTATGGGGGAAAGCATGCACAAGTACGTAAAGTCAGGCCTTGGCTTTTGTGCGGTATGGAGTTTAACGCACCATACCGCACAACATGAGAAGGTTTTTCAGTAACTTGTAATGGCAGCGATATGGAAAGTGCGATACTACTAATTTTTTTGCTTTATTTACGCCCCCGGTTTAGCGCAAAACTTGTAATCTTGGTCTAAGAGAATATCTAAACATATTATAGTTCAAATTTATTTAAATTTTATTAACAGGTTATTATTGTCTATGTTGTGTCTTAAACTGCGATTTCTGATCTGCTGGGTTAAATGATTGATGATGTGAAGGGTAAATTGAATTATCAATTTTTAAAGCACCCTCTTAGGAGATGAATGCCTCCAATTTTGAAACGTGTAGAAACTAATTAAATTATTTAAGGTTTAGATCTTTTCTAATTTGACTTATTAAAAAATAAATAATTTATTCTGAAACTTTCATGATGAAATATATTATTCAATAAAGCAGCTATATTAAGTGTCAACACAATTGGCACAATTATACAAGTACATGTTGGTTATGTTACAACTATGATGTATGTAAACAACATTATACATATTCAGTGTATCATATCAAAGCAGCAAAGTTTTATATGCTTTAATCAATCATAAAATATAATTATATGGCAGTAGTACTTCTCATAACACAGTAAAATAGTGGAACAACTTGTTTGTAACTTATTTGGTCATGTGGTGTAGTCACGTGATCATAATGTATATAAAAATGTACTACTATTACATAAAGGGGTTGTTAATACCAATAGTAAAATAAATAGATTAAATCAATCACACACACAAAAAATGTATGCAAAAGGTTTTTTTTTGGGGGGGGAAATAGCTGTTAATAGGAAAATAACTCATATGATTTTAAATATATCCTGCTGATGTTATTGGTGATTTTTCTTAATGTTTGTTGAAGTGGAAATACGTTTTTAAACATAGGGTTTATGGAATTTACGTTAATTGATTTTTTAAAAGACCATTAAACCTCTATCACGCTGTAATAATATTTATTAATTTCAAGATTTTTCATCTTGACAGTTTTTTAAAGAGAAGGCAGTGAGTGCTTGACCCCTTTGGAATTGTTTTATAAACTCACTCACACACGCACACGTGTGTGTGCACACACACTCACGTACACATACACACACAGACACACATACATACACAAAACAAACATAAACACATACACAGACACACACACATACAACACACAGAAAAGCATATACACAAACACACATCAGGGCTGGAGCAATGTTACTTATTCCAATGGGTCTATGGGACAGCAGTTCACTGATTGATAATGAAAATGTCCACAACTCCTTTGGTAGACAGGGATATGTCCCTTGAGAGCAAATAAAAAACTTTTTTTTTTTTTTTTCAGAAAACCAGCAACAATTAAAACAAATATTTTAAACTGCAATTTTTAGGTTAAACAAAGAAAAAAAACTTCTTTTCACTTTAAATACATTTAAAATCAGAGTATTTAGGCTCTCATTGCACTCCACATCAAATAAATTATTGTCCTTATAGTGAAAATAATAATCTGAATTCATGTTTTGATTAACATGCTGTAAAATATGTAAAAAGTACCTTTAAATGGCAGTAAATGCTGCTTTTTTTACAGCAATGAAAATACAATACAAAGTTTGAAGAACTTTGAATCTATGTCTATGTCTTTGAATCTATGTCTAAAGGTGTATATATATATATATATATATATATATATATATATATATATATATATATATATGTACATATGCATTTATATGTGTACAGGGAGTGCAGAATTATTAGGCAAGTTGTATTTTTGAGGATTAATTTTATTATTGAACAACAACCATGTTCTCAATGAACCCAAAAAACTCATTAATATCAAAGCTGAATAGTTTTGGAAGTAGTTTTTAGTTTGTTTTTAGTTATAGCTATTTTAGGGGGATATCTGTGTGTGCAGGTGACTATTACTGTGCATAATTATTAGGCAACTTAACAAAAAACAAATATATACCCATTTCAATTATTTATTTTTACCAGTGAAACCAATATAACATCTCAACATTCACAAATATACATTTCTGACATTCAAAAACAAAACAAAAACAAATCAGTGACCAATATAGCCACCTTTCTTTGCAAGGACACTCAAAAGCCTGCCATCCATGGATTCTGTCAGTGTTTTGATCTGTTCACCATCAACATTGCGTGCAGCAGCAACCACAGCCTCCCAGACACTGTTCAGTGAGGTGTACTGTTTTCCCTCCTTGTAAATCTCACATTTGATGATGGACCACAGGTTCTCAATGGGGTTCAGATCAGGTGAACAAGGAGGCCATGTCATTAGATTTTCTTCTTTTATACCCTTTCTTGCCAGCCACGCTGTGGAGTACTTGGACGCGTGTGATGGAGCATTGTCCTGCATGAAAATCATGTTTTTCTTGAAGGATGCAGACTTCTTCCTGTACCACTGCTTGAAGAAGGTGTCTTCCAGAAACTGGCAGTAGGACTGGGAGTTGAGCTTGACGCCATCCTCAACCCAAAAAGGCCCCACAAGCTCATCTTTGATGATACCAGCCCAAACCAGTACTCCACCTCCACCTTGCTGGCGTCTGAGTCGGACTGGAGCTCTCTGCCCTTTACCAATCCAGCCACAGGCCCATCCATCTGGCTCATCAAGACTCACTCTCATTGCATCAGTCCATAAAACCTTAGAAAAATCAGTCTTGAGATATTTCTTGGCCCAGTCTTGACGTTTCAGCTTGTGTGTCTTGTTCAGTGGTGGTCGTCTTTCAGCCTTTCTTACCTTGGCCATGTCTCTGAGTATTGCACACCTTGTGCTTTTGGGCACTCCAGTGATGTTGCAGCTCTGAAATATGGCCAAACTGGTGGCAAGTGGCATCTTGGCAGCTGCACGCTTGACTTTTCTCAGTTCATGGGCAGTTATTTTGCGCCTTGGTTTTTCCACACGCTTCTTGCGACCCTGTTGACTATTTTGAATGAAACGCTTGAATGTTCGATGATCACGCTTCAGAAGCTTTGCAATTTTAAGAGTGCTGCATCCCTCTGCAAGATATCTCACTATTTTTGACTTTTCTGAGCCTGTCAAGTCCTTCTTTTGACCCATTTTGCCAAAGGAAAGGAAGTTGCCTAATAATTATGCACACCTGATATATGGTGTTGATGTCATTAGACCACACCCCTTCTCATTACAGAGATGCACATCACCTAATATGCTTAATTGGTAGTAGGCTTTCGAGCCTATACAGCTTGGAGTAAGACAACATGCATAAAGAGGATGATGTGGTCAAAATACTCATTTGCCTAATAATTCTGCACTCCCTGTATATATGTATTTACAGACATATATATATATATTTATATAAGAAACAAGAGAATGCACTCTCAGGACTTCTTCAAAAAACCAATTTAATGGAACTTTTCAGGGTTCACAACCCCTTCATCAGCATACAAAATAGACAAAATACAACTCATTTATAGTGTTTCATACAAATTAAATCACACCAACCTTAGTGCCTCTCCAAAAAAGTGCGCCAATATTTCGAGCTTGGAACGCATCTTGTGTTCCACAGTGCTGTCCGAAACCGGAAGTTTCCATACATCACTTCCGGTTTTCGGTCCCGCTATATAATCATAAACTTATTCAATCTGCATATTTTAACAATCTTATGTGACATACTAGTGTAGAGATCATCAAATAAACCAAGTAAGCAAACATGTGGAACATTGCCACAAATACCTGAAAATGTGTCAAATAAATATTTGATAGTGTTTGTGCATCGAGTTGGCATGGTGACAGTAACCAAGGTAATTGTATACAATATAGATTACCCATAGGTGTCATTACCTGTGTTACTACCAAGCTCGAAATATTGGCGCACTTTTTTGGAGAGGCACTAAGGTTGGTGTGATTTAATTTGTATGAAACACTATAAATGAGTTGTATTTTGTCTATTTTGTATGCTGATGAAGGGGTTGTGAACCCCGAAAACGTTCCATTAAATTGGTTTTTTGAAGAAGTCCTGAGAGTGCATTCTCTTGTTTCTTATTTGATGCTGTATCATTGCACCCAGGCGAGCTGTCTATCGGTGGGCTGAATTGGAAATTGTTTACTATATATATATATGTATACAGTATAGTATATATATATATTTATATGTGATTATAAGTGTATTGGAGCCCTTTGCAGTTAAGTAGATGAAAATATGTAAAAGCATATTTATGCAATATCCATATTAAATTCAGGTTTTAAATAAGTATTTAGTGTAAATATTTCACATTCCAATGTTTTGCAGAATATGTTCTAAGTATTTTTAAATAGATATTCCTATATATATATATATATATATATATATATATATATATATATAGTACCAAAAAAACATCAGATATATGTAGAAATATTTATTTATGAATAAATAGAAGATATTCTTGTTTGTGAAGAACATTGGAATGTGAAATATTCTTATTGTCATGTCAGGTTAGCAGGAGAGTAGGATGTTAGATTTTTTTTACACTTTTAGTGTGTGAGTGAAAACAGTTTACTTTCAACTCATAATACGGGGGCAACACCATGAGTGCCCAACGCTTACTTCTAGCTCCAATTAATGCTCAAGTGGGAGCATTGATTAGCTCTACACTTGTAATCTGGCCTTAAAAGTAAAAATGAAATGTCCACAATTCAGATAAAGCATGTACTTTTAAGAGACTTTACAATTTACTTTATAAAATTGTGCCTGTTCTTTCCAAATGCACACTTTCTGAGGCATCAGCTACTACTAAGCATGTGTATACATAAAACTGTAATTGGCTGATGGCTGTCACATGATCCAGTGAGTAGGCAAATTTAAAGGGACATGAAAACCAATTTCTTTCTTTCATTATTCAAATAGAGGATACAATTTTAAAGAACTTTCTAATTTACTTCTATTATCTAATCTGTTTTATTATCTTGGTATCATTTGTTGAAGGAACAGCAATGCACTAATGGTTTCTAACTGAACACATGGGTGAGCCAATCACAATCATTACATATATGCAGCCACCAATCAACAGCTAGAATCTAGGTTCTCTGCTGCTCCTGAGCTTGCCTAGATAAACCTTTCAGCAAATGATTACTAGTGAAGGAAGCAAATTAAATAATAGAAGTAAATTGGAAAGTTGTTTAAAATTGTATACTCTGGGATTTCCGGAGGAGGAGCCCAGGTGAATGGTCATGTGAGACACCTGCTCCGGCTCACCTCTCCTGCAAGCTCACTGGCGGGAACTCTGCGCCCAAGCCCTGGGACCCTGGGCGGCTTGCATTAGCCAGAACTACCGCTACCGGAATCCCCTCTGGTGCCACTCCATTGCACTTTGCTGCACGTAGCAGCCATACAAGGACCTAATCTCTCCTACCATTCTCCAGCAGAGATTTAATTAAAATCGTTATACCTTGGCAGAAAGCTGGGAAGGAGGACAAAAAATAAAGAGGACGACTCTCTGCCTGCTGTCCAGACTTAACGCCGTTATTGCCCAAATTACCTCTTTTCTAACAGTGATGCACGTAGAAAGCCCTACCAGCTTTAAATGCAGAATGCCCTCACCTGCCTAGACATAAAACAAGACATGCCTAACACCGGGGACCTCAGCCACCTGGGACTTTAACCTACTCTTATCCCTTAACAATCTGTGGCAATGGAGCTGAACCTAACAGCTTATCCCGGCATTGATCCCTGGTACAGCTTTTCCTTTTGCCCCTGCACTCTTACCTGGTTCTGAGGTGGGAGCTCCTGGCCGCCTGGAGGACCTTGGGCGAGTGCGGCACACCGGATGCACCGAGCCGCGGCGTCCCTGACGACGGGACGGTGAGAAGGCGCAGAGATCCACGGGGGCGCTGCTCCCCATTGGCCCGGACGTCCCCTCCCACCGGTGCTGCGTGAGGGGCCCGGGTCACGTCCATCTGCTGCGCTGCTGGTCCTGTCCTGAGTCGCGGCGACTCCTCCTGCAGTCTCTCCGGACTGGTTCTGGCGTGCAATGGTCTCTGGAACTTCCTTACCTACCTCTGCCGACTGAGTGCTCCCCCTCCCACCGGTGCTGCGTGTAGGGGGAGACCGGTCTCTCAAGGAAATCTCCACGGACATCCCTTATCTATGGCCAGGGGCCGGTAAAGTATCAAATTGACTCATTCTTATGTCCTCTTGCTTCTGTTTGTTTCCCGAATACAACCTCTCTGCATGTCAATTATTTATTACAAGTAAACTGCTATTAATGCACTTGCTTGAACTGTATTGGCTCTGTACCCTTTAAAGAAAGGGAAAAAGGGAAGAAAAAGGAAAGGGAGAAAAAAACCTTCCTAATTAGGTTAATACCCTAAGGCCGGCTGTTAACACCTTCTATGACAAGACTTTGGGCAAAAGTAAGGGAAGGGAATCAGAAAAGAAGGGAAGAAAACAAAGGGGAAAAAACACTGAACCGCAAATTACCAAGAATTCAACCTGGGACTTTATTATATCTGTTAAAAAAATGTACAGAATTTAGATATATGGACATAATTTGTATGACTCCCGTCTCTCTCGGTGCTTCTTAAACATAAAAAAAAAAAAAAAAAAAAAAAAAAAGAAATCACCTTGAGAAATGCTCTAATATAACTATACTGATACTGCACTTATAATCTTATAAGAGTATTATAATTTTGCTGTTTCTCTATTATAACATAAGGCTATAGCTCTAGATCCTTTTATAAATCCCTATGAACAACATGATTACATTACTAGATTGTCACTATATAGGATCTTAAATGTATGTTGAGCCTGAGTTCTACCCAGCAACACTGGCCTATTATTACTAATAAAGGGGCCACACCTATACCTACAAACTAGTAACTATTACCCTAGCACTATATAGGCCTATAAAAAGCTGCTTGGCCAATATATTATTAGCCCTATACTACTACCAATTAATGATATCGGTGCACATAGAAATACACAAGTAAAATTATACTCCTTAGATAGGATCAGTACATTACTCTAAGACGATACCACACTGTCTCCATTTTTTCTGTTTATCTCACACATTATGAACACAACTCTCTAAACGCTTTCCTCTCCAAAACTGCTCATAGGCTCTGATATCACTAAGAGAGCGAATAACTATTACCTACCTTGGTTACCCATACAGTACTACTACCCATTAAACCACTGTTTGTAAAATGCAAAACTTCAAAACTTACCATAGAAATGCTACTGTTTAAAAAACATTTGTTATAATGTCTCTCATATTACTTGTGGGCTAAATGAAAATCCCTGGTCTTTTCACTTGTATCTTTCTATAGTTAAAATTATAAAATTTAAACACACAGAAATCTTGACTATTTCTATAAGAAATCTATAACCAGAGTACTTGTTAAAATAATTTAGTGCTGACATCTAGAATCAACTTATATAGAGAGTGACCAACCTATACTGCTACTCCTTAGCAGATTAGAAACCCCTTATCTCCTGAAGAAGAGAGGAACTGAGCATCTGTTTAAAATCCCCTTACTCCCATATCAAAGAATTATGTAATTGTCTGCTTTGGCTATAACACTAGGGACAAAGCACATTGTAGAATCCTATTATCTGTAACTTTCACTAATCACACAAAATTGCTACTCTGCCACAATCATAAACACCCCAACGTCACCTGCACTAACACCCTATCACTTACTTTGGTAATTAGACTAAATTGATCCTTTACAGAACTTCACATTAGCCACCTTAAACTAGCTTAAATACACGACACCTCACTTTTTCACTTACTACCCTTGATCACAAATATGGTTTCTTGAAACACAACTTTCTCCCACTACTCCTCACCTCACTGTGCCCTCACACTCTGTCACTTCTCCGGATCAATCTCATATAGGAACACACCTTCACTCAATCCCCTTGGCTTCCCCCCTCCACTCTTTTGGAAGGGCCCTTCACCAACACCCTCCCCCGTCACTATCACAATTAGACACGTGGCTTATGGATAAATTTGTATCTATTGCATCTAAGACACCCTCTCCAAATATGGCAGCTAGACAAAGGGACAGGAAACCTAAAAATACTCAGGATTCTACCACTGAAGCACAATCAACCTTAGCCCATACAATAGCGATGCCGGAACTCTCTACCCCACAGAGTCTGGTTGCAAGCATTACAGAAGCACTTACACCTAAATTTGATGTTCTTAGGGCAGAGATTAGGCAGGACATTTCCTCACTCACCCAAGAGATTAGACAATTCTCCAGCAGGCTGCAAGAAATGGAGCAGCGAGTATCAGATCTAGAAGACCTAACATTAGGGCATAGCTCTAAATTAGAAAGTTTGAACAATAATACTCAAAAAATTTATGATAGGCTGGAGGATCTGGAAAACCGCTCCAGAAGAAATAACATTCGGATAATTGGTCTTCCAGAAGACAAACAATTTTATGACTTATGTTGCTTTATCTCAGACACACTCACAAAGGCCCTTAAAATTCCTCCAACCTATCATTCAATTCTGGTGGAGAGAGCCCATAGGTTAGGCACCCCTCGTTCAGATAACAAAAACGGCAACCGCCCTAGACCGGTTATTGCAAGACTACTTAATTTTCAGGACAAAAATATGATATTACAATATTTTCGGAAAAACCAGCCCATCTACATAGAAAATGCTAAAATTTTAATTTTCCAAGATTTCTCTGCATATACAGCTTCCAAGAGAAGAGAGTTGGCCCCAATCTGTACCAAATTCATACAGGATGGTCACCATGCCACTATAATTTATCCCTCCAAACTCAGACTTATAGTTAATAATACAACACATATATTTGAAGATGCCCAGTTGGCTGAAAATTTTTTCAAAACTATGAACCCACAACCTCACTAAAAAATGACTTCGCTACACATTGAGAAATCAGGCCTTGTGATTAGGGAACCCCCTTGGGATAGGGTGGTCTTTGTCTACTGTATGTATGTGCTCCTTTTTTTTTTTTTTTTTTTCTTCTTCCCTCTCTCTCGACCTCTCCCCCCCCTCTCCACAATCTAGATGACACAAGGGATTAATAAATTAAAAATAGTATCATGGAATGTGGGAGGCATCTCGACTCCCATTAAACGAAAGGCGATACTTACACATCTGCGGAAGGCTCAAACCGATATCGGTCTCTTACAAGAAACCCACCTAAATTCAGAAGAATCTCTAAAACTAAAGGCGCAATGGGTCAAAGAGGTCCTTGCAGCACCGAGTGTTGGAAAAAAGAAAGGTGTGGCTATACTGATTGGAAAAAAAGCCAAAGTAGAGATATTGCACTCTGAGGCTGATCCCGGGGGGAGATACATTCTGGTAAAGCTGAGGAACGCACAGATAACTTATACAATATGTTACATATATGGACCAAATACCTCCGACCCAGAGTTCTGGAATCTAATCCAGTCAAAACTCCTATTAACCACTGAAGGACACTTGATCCTAGGAGGTGACTTCAATATGGCACCACATTGTCCCCTAGACAGACTTAGAAACAATGTCAAACAGTTAAAACAAAAAAAAGATAATCTAGACTCCAAAATATTCAATAAAATTAAGCACAACTTAGCATTACGTGACATCTGGAGAGTCCAGAACCCTGGCGCCCAAGACTACACCTGCCTTTCAAAAGCTCATAAAACCCTCTCCAGGATTGAATTATTCCTAATTGATGAACGTATTGCAATAACAAAAGTAAAAGCAGGATTAATGCCAATCCTTCTATCTGACCACGGACCCATTACTCTTGAACTTTACCTTGATCAATTTAATACGAATACCTCACGATTTTTTTTTCCTTATCATCTAACTACAGACCTAAAATTTAAAAAATGGATGAGGGATAAATTTGCCGAATATGTTAATTTTAACAAAGAATATATACAGCGCCCCGATATATTCTGGGAGACTGCGAAAGCAGTTCTTAGAGGAGAAATTATCGCCTACTCTGCCATCCTATCCAAAAAGGTAAAGTTAAGAGAGAGGGAGATGAATAATTCCCTGATCAATTCATATAACTGTTTTTTACTTGAAAAAACTCCTTTAAACTGGGCGAAATATATTCGTGCCAAAAGCATTAGAGACACTTTTGCAATGACCCAAGAAACCCACAGAGAACTTAGGTTTCAAGCCAAACTTTATAGATTTGGTAATAAATCCGGAAAAATGCTAGCCAAATTAGTTAAAAATGAAGGAAAAAAACCACTGATAGAAAAACTAACTCATAATGGAAAACAGGTAACGAACCCAGAAGATATAGCGGGTATATTTATAGAATACTTTCATGACATATATACATGCAGAGGCTATGATGCTGTGAAAGCATCAGAATTCTGGAGTAAAATCACTTATCCATCAGCCTCGGACGAAGAGACATCCAGTCTTAACTCCCCCATTTTAATAGAAGAGATAGAGGAAGTAATCTCTAATCTTTCCCTTAATAAGGCAGCAGGTCCGGATGGACTCCCAAATGAATTTTTCAAAATTCTATCAGCCCAAATAACACCTTACCTGAGCAATCTCTTTAACGAGATGTACATTAACGGCAAATCGGCCTCACCTTCCTTCTCCTCCTCATTTACGACCCTGATTCTAAAAGGAGGGAAGGATCCATCTCAAAAAGAGTCATATAGACCCATTGCCCTCCTAAATTCTGATTACAAAATCATGACATCTATCTTAGCAAACAGACTACAGAATATCTTAACAAAAATAATTCACCCGGATCAAGCTGGCTTTCTTAATAACCGAAACTCTGCTGCAAAAATTAGAGAACTTCTTGTCACTTTAGACTATACTCAGAACCCTCCCTCTTCTGAGGTGGAGAGAGAGGGCATCCCTGATTTAGCTATCCTGTCAATCGACGCAGAAAAGGCGTTTGACTCGGTTATTTTTAACCATATAATAACATCTTTAACAAAATTTGGGATTACAGGAAATTTCTCCAATTTCCTAGAAAATCTACATAAACAATCCCATACGAGATTAATAATAAATAATATTAATTCTCCTCCGATTACAATGGGTAGGGGGACGCGCCAGGGATGCCCTCTCTCTCCGCTTCTCTTCGATATAGCCATTGAACCCCTGGCCATTATGATAAGAGCATCTTTAGAAGGTATAAAAATTCGGAATTATGAAATAAAAATGGGACTATATGCAGATGATCTTTTAATCTATCTCTCCAATACAAAGCTTAATATACCAAAACTTCTCCAATTAACCGATCACTTCGGTCTATTTTCAGGGTACAAAGTAAATAAAACAAAGTCTGAGATTCTCTGGCTGAGGAGAAATAATAGTTCCATTCTAAACACTCCATTTAGGGTGGTCCATGAATCCTTTAAATATCTCGGGATCCTCATACCAATTGATTTAAAAGACCTATATAAACTCAATATTACGCCCATATTAACTAGCTTTAAGGAGAAATTAAAAAATTGGCAACACCTGCCTCTATCCATATCTGGCCGATCAGAGTTATTCAAAATGATTCTTCTTCCTAAAATTCTCTACATTCTGCAGAACGTCCCGCTAATCTTATCAGAGAAAGACATTCGCTTCTTTAATACCATGCTTAGACAATTTTTATGGCAAGGGAGAAGATCTAAGATATCCCTTGCCAAACTTACTGCACCAAGGGATTTTGGAGGCTTAGCAACACCCAATATTAGATTCTATAACCTTAGCTTCTTAGCACGAATAATTACGGACTGGATCTTTACTAAGAATTATATCCTTAACAATGAGTTAGAAAGGAATGTCTGCGAACCATACCTTCCATCAACCATGATTCACTGCCAACCAAAGAAGCTCCCAGCAGAGATCAAGAAACTTAAAACCATATATAACCCAATCAAGGCTTGGTGGAAAACAACCAAAGCCTTGGCAATAAACACCACGGTTTCGAATTATTTTCCTTTGACAGGGAATCCACAGTTCCAAGCAGGTATAAATTCAGCAGTCTTTAATCGATGGCACAATAACGGCCTTGTCAGGATATCCCAATTAATTGACAGCGATAGAAAATATACTAAAACCTTTGAAGAATTGAAGAATGAATTTAATCTTCTTAATAAAGATTTTTTTGCATATCTGCAAATAAGACATTATATCGCCGAATTAACTAAAGAGGCGGGCTGGTCTTGGGTGCTAGGTAAACTGGAAAGCTGGTTAACTTTAGTTAAAAACGGACACACATCTATTACCCCGTGCTATCATATACTCAGCGCTAATCAGGGTGCTTCCACTCTGGACAAGATGGCAGTGGTATGGTCCTCCCTAATATTCCAGAGTAACATAGAACCAACAACTCTTCAGTTATCAATTAACAAAGTATCATCCACCACCCTGTCAGCCACCTGGCGAGAGGCACATCTTAAGCTCCTTCACGGGGCCTATTTCACCCCGGAGAAAGGCCTCAGAGTGCACAATCAACAATTTAATAAATGTCCAAATGCTCTTATCTTGCGGCAGATCTGGTACATATGTTTTGGAAATGTCCTAAAATTAGACGGTTCTGGAACAAGTTAGAATACTGGCTTAGAACTGTCTTGAAAATCGAGACAATTACTTTATCACTATACCGAATCATATTATGTTTGAATACAGAAAATAGTTACCAGAGGAACGAAAAGTTAGTAAATCTCTCTATCTTAGCATCTAGATATTTAATCTGTAAAAAATGGAAAATGAGAACACTGCCGACTATTACCGAAGTTAAGAACTACTTAAAAAAACAATGCGTACTAGAACAGAAAGACACAAACATTGACAAGGAATCAGATATAAAACATTTCTTTAATAAATGGGCAGCCTTTATTAAAACATTTCATGAAAGGGAAATTGATTACTTGATTTTCCCATTTAAAAACTCAGAAATAGTCCTCCTTGGCACTTGGTAGCTGGAGAGGGGGGGTAGAGAGAAATTGATATTTTCTCCCTTCTTCTGGGTTTTTTTTTTTTTTTTTTTTTTTTCTATTATTTAGTTTGTTCTTGTTATGTAAATATAGATGACGTCATGGAGGTCATGACGACTGAGAGTATTGGTTTAAAGTTTCAAAAAAAAAGGAAAAAAACCAGCAGAGTATATAACTCATTTATCTGAAATACGGATAATTTTGTCAATTACTTTTTTTTAGGTCTGACTTCATGTTATCTTTATCTTTCTGTATAAGCCCTGCGTGGCGCAAGACATGGTTTTTTATTTTTTGCCTTTTCTCTGTATACATTGCTGGATATAAATAAAAGTTTAAAAAAAAAAAAATTGTATACTCTGTCTGAATCATGAAAGAAAACTTTTGGGTTTCATGTCCCTTTAAGTAGATTTTGAAATATGTCAAAAGCCAGAACACCTGGTGAAACATGTTGATGGGAGTGTGACTTTCTATTACACCAGACGGAGACTGGAGAATTACCTGCGTACGTTCAGTACTAAAGTGCAGAAAAGACTTCAAGTAAGAACCTTCTAAGGAATAACTTGCACAAGTATATAAAAAAAGACTACAAATTGAGGTGTCTGCCCTTACGTTTACGGGCACAGAGGATCCAGACGGGGACTCAGGTCATAGGGCAATTGACCTCCCGGAACTCCCCCACCTGAGAGGCTGCCGGAAATACGGAGTAAGTAGATGTGGCAAGCGCTGGGGAATAAGGCAGAACGCTGCAAATAAGATTAGCTGGATTCATCTTCAAATAAGGGTAAGAACATTAACACTAATAACCCTTACCTAAATGGAATATTCAGTGAACTGACTTAAAATTACAAGCATTCCTGTTCATTTACAAATGTCAATACCGTTGTCATCTGATATTTGCCCCTAATACTCCACTACACAGTTAATATTGCTGCATATGGGATTATATCCTGAAAGTAACTGCATGATATATATCCCTAACGGCATCATTGCAAGGATTGACTTTTATCTGATACATTATATCACCGCTCATATAACTTCTGTAACAGTTTTTGTGGTTTAACCCTTGGTATACTTTAGAAAAGTCCCCACTCAGAAAACCTACTGTTTTTTGTGCTTATCAAAATAACTTGAATTTATGAATCAGTGTTGCAACACTTAGGTATTTTATAATTTGTATTGTATATTTTACATGCCCATTTTATAGCACTAAGATTTGTGCTTTTCTATTAACAGAGTTACATTTGTAATAAATTGTTGTTTATTTATGTTTTACATCTTGTCACTAGTTCTTTAGTGATTTCAACAATTACAAGACCTGTATATGTTTTACACCTGTCGCTAATTATCTAATCTGATGTGATTTCAACATCTACAAGCCTTTAACTCTCTAAATACACACTAATATAATAGTAAGATATCACTTTATCCATAGTACTTTTAACCCCTAGTACTATCTCTAGCGCCTCATTTCCACCTCCCCATCTCCTTCAACTTTAGGAGATCAGCCATCAAGCAATCCCAAAGAAGAAAAAGCCCAAAGAGTTCTCTTTTCTTTGTGAAGATCAGGGCACCCTTGGATAGGTTCATACTGAGGCCCTGATATCACAGGATTCTCCATCTTGGAAATAAATTGCAATTCAGACTTCACAAGGGCAAATTTGCCTGTTACGGGCATGCAATAAATTAGCCCTCTATTTGTAATCTGGCCCTAATTTATTAAAGTTACATAGAAACTATGAATGCATAGTCAGAATTTGTAAAATCACAATCCGAAATACACTGATATATACAAAATAAAATACAAAGTAGAAAGTGAATAGTTTAAATGGATTAAAATGTAATATGACATGTAAAGTGATTTAAAATACAAGGCACAAAATGTAAATGCAGCAGAACTGTCATGTTATGCAGTACTATATTGCACTGGGCTTGTCTATCCTTTACATACAGAAATGCAAGGAACGCCCCTTGTAGAAGTATTGCAAAATCTGTCTTTTTCACTAGGGACCTTGTAGTGCTGGAGGATCATTTTAGAATATCTCAACTGAGCAGAGAGGTTTTGAGTATCAGGCCCTGATAGAGAGGCCTACACCTAGGAAAGAGTTTTGGTTCTAGCAGCAGTGTTAGAGACTAGGGATGGGCAAATGTTTCTAAAAATTTGAAATTAAAAACAAATTTTGATACATTCGTTCGTTCGAATCGAATTTCGAATGTTTATATAACATTCTAACATTCTATTTTCGAATATTCATTTTCAAATTTTTCAATAAAATTCGAAAATATTTGTTCGAATAATAGAATGTTTAGCTATGTATTTATTCAATTTCGAAATGTAATATTCAAATTCGAATGTGACATTCGAATTCGAATGTGACATTCAAATTTGAAATAGTATTTCTAGTCTACAACTGTGTTTAATAAATGTAATATTCGAATTCGAATGCTACATTCAAATTTGAATGTCACATTCGAATTTGAAATAGTATTTCTAGTCTAATACTGATATTCGATTCGAATGTGACATTCAAATTTGAAATAGTATTTCTAGTCTAATACTGTGTTTTATAAATGTAATATTCGAATTCGAATGTGATATTCGAATGTAACATTCAAATTTTTAAGAATATTCGTTCTTATCAACATTCTATTATGTAAATCGAATTTCTACAATAACATTCGTTCTAACATTCGAATTCAGATATAAACACATTCGCCCATCCCTATTAGAGACCTATCAGTAGCCTTTAAGTATCTGTGAGAGAATGTGAAATACTTGCATGAGGCCTACCCATATCTATAGCAGGTCTCTGGTAAACAATCACAGTGGTGGTTGGAGCAATACAGGTAAGAGAAGTTAGCAAGTCAGATTCATAACTTCAGAATAATGATTAGCTCTAAGTAGGGTGACCATATTGCCCCTTTAAAAAGGGACACATATGAAAAATACATATGTCAGGGTTCTTAGAATGGGACATTATTCAAAACATTTCATTAAACGGTCCTGCCATATGTATTTTTCATATGTGTCCATTTTTAAAGCGGCAATATAGTCACCCTAGCTCTAAGTGCAGGGCTGGTTTATTTTCAAGATCATATACTACATCAAATTGGAACTGTGTCCTTTGTTTTGTTTTTCCATATCAATGCACATTTATTTATTTTTGTGATTAACTGTGTGACTCCATCAGCCTTTATTTTGAAATAACACCTGGGTGTAACTTTAAATTCAGTTTACTGTATCTTCTAAACCACTATCTTCTAAACCACTAACAACTGATGTATCTTCAAAATAAAGCTTCCATCTGTGGTATATTAAATCACAATAGTCTCTGAATGTCACAGTGCAAACATTTCACAGATTTTTTTTATGCGTAGATTAAACCAACCTATCTTACATAAATAAATATTTTAAAACAAAATATTATCTGATTATTAGCATTTCCATGCTTTAGATAGGTAGTAAACGTCATTTTTTAGGGAATTCCTCTTTAACGATCATCATCTAACAATTCATTATAGCTATAAAAGCCTTTGGTGAAAGGATTTAAGTGTGCATACATCATTACCTACTGTTGCATGACTGATATTCATTATAGTTTAATTATCACTTAATAGTCTGTCCCTACATGCTTGTGAATGACCTACTCTGTACAATGTGTGCCACACCTTTTTAATGAATTTCCTCGTAAATGGTTTCTTAACATTTAAGACATCATATTCTCTTTTACATTAACAAGTGAAATATGACATCTGTATTTATTATTTGGCATAATAATTTGCAAGGTTAATAGAAGCATAGCTCTTTGCTTAGGGCTTTTAAATCCATTCCTTACACAATATAATTAGCTTTCTGTTTGACAGCTGAAATATTGACCTATACAACACATATTTTTGTGTCAAATTATTCAAGAATGCATCACCTAGAAGGAATTTGTGGTTTAAGATACCTTATAAACCAATAGATATAATACAAAAAAAGCTCTGTGATGTTTCATAATGGTCCAATATCATGTACAATTAAATTAATCAATGTTTATTCTATTAGTTTTTTATTGTTTAATTGGCTAAAGTATATATTTTACAATATAGCAACTTGTACAATTGTATTATATTTCTAGGGGTTCCAATATCCACTAAATACCACATGGATAATGCAAATCTCACCTTATACCACAGCTTTTACTACTCACTACCCCTCTCCAATTTCTCAAATAAGTGTAAAGAATAGACATTAGGCTCAAAATGTTATTCATTTTTTTAAATGTTTAATTATTCATACTGTGCTTAAAATATAAAACAAATAAACTAAAGTGTATGGGCCAGATTACAAGTGGCTCACTTTTTTATTGCTTTTGCTCGAACGTTGACACCACTAGAAGTCATCTTGCACTTGCGGATTAGTGCGAATATTACAGGTTGAAAGTAAAAGTTTTGAACACGAGTGAAACTTGGCGCACACTTACCAAAGATCTTTGGATATCGTGACTGCGCTAAATTATTCTTTCTACTTCAATAGAAAGGGCAAAAGAAAAACTTAACACATATCACTCATGCGATCACCCGACAGAAGTTATTAATATTTCACATTCCAATATTCTTCACATACAGGAAAAGGTATATACCTATATATCCATTCCTATTGATACATAGGTAGAGGTATAAAGTTTACTTTAACATTATCAGATATATATATATATATATATATATATATATATATATATATATATATATATATATATATAATGTACTGTATATATAAAATAATAAATTCTATGTGAAGAACATTGGAACGTAAAATATGTGCAATCCATTTTGGGTTTCGCGCTTTAGGTCTAATGTGATGTTAGTTTAGCATGCATGAAAAATTAGTTAAAATGCTCTCCTAGATCATGCAAAGCATTTCTCAGCAGAGAACCGTTTAATCAGGCATGATAACACGTCTCTCAGCTGAGAATCGCGGGAGAGCATTTTTATGCCACCAGTTTTATACACTGTATTTTTATTTAACCTTGTTTTAACTTTGGTTTTAATACATTTATTATCAACAATCAGTGTTTATAAGCTTAATATTCACAAACCATTATACCACTTTAACTGAAGTGAGATGTGGTTTGAGACCCTGGAAAAATCCTGTGACAGTTGCAGTGACCAGGAGTGGGTGAGTTGATACACCCCAAACTCAGGGGCGGTTCTACACAGGGGCCAGTGCCCCTGTAAAAATGTCCCTGGCCCCCCCTGTGCCCCCCCCCTGAGCTGGCCACTGAGCTGACTGAAAAATACCGGACAAGATCAAGGCTATTTATCTGCTTCCCTGTCCCTGAAACTCTGTCTAGTCAAAGTGTGGGGTTAACAAAATGAAGTAAATATATACTGTATATGTATGTGTGTGTGTTTATGTGTATGGATTTGTGTGTGTGTATATATATATGTATATATATATATATATATATATACGTGTGTGTGTGTGTGTATATATATATGTGTGTGTGTGTGTGTATGTATGTATGTATGTATGTATCTATGTGTGTATGTATGTATGTGTGTGTGCATGTATGTATGTGTGTGTATATGTGTTTGTGTATGTATGTGTATGTATTTGTGTGTATGTACGTGTATATATATGTGTATGTATGGTGTGTGTGTGTATATATATATATATATATATATATATATATATATGTGTGTGTGTGTGTGTGTGTGTGAATGGATGTGTGTATATATGTGTGTGTGTGCATGTATACATTTATACACACACACACACACACATATATATATATATATATATATATATATATATATATATATATAATTTGTTTCTGTTTTTTAATGTGCCCCCCTGATTAAACACTGGCCCCACCTGGCCCCCCCAGTAAAATTTGTCTAGAACCGCCACTGCCCAAACTATTAGCCTGCGTCTACCAAGACATAAGGGTGCTCTAGGTAAATGTGAGTACCCATTTTTTTCTCCACTATCTTTGCCTACACTTTGAACTACTGATTGATACACACATGAGGCACCTCTCTTTTGTTTGTAGACATCAGAGTTTAAATTTAAACAGCTTTTGCTTTATATTTATCCAGGCAATAAATGATTCTCTTTTATATGCATGAGACAACATTTTTAAAGGGACAGTGTGCTAAAATATGTTCTGGCTTACAGATAAAAGAACAGATATTACACATCCATTGAATAGAAAAAGCTGCTTTAATTTAAAATACAACTGATCTAGCAGTATTAGCTTTGTACTTACTACTTACTCTCACTGTCTAAATCCAAGACTGGAACATTTTTTTAAATAAATGTCTTCATTGAAATAAAACAAAGAACAAATTGATTACAATGGCTCTTTAACCCCTTAGTGATCAGACCACTTTTCAATTTGTTCACCATCTGGGACCAAGGCTATTTTTGCATTTCTGCGATGTTTGTGTTTAACTGTAATTTTCCTCTTACTCATTTACTGTACCCACACATATTATATACTGTTTTTCTTGCCATTAAATGGACTTTCTAAAGATACCATTATTTTCATCATATATTATAATTTACTAATAAGATATCTGTCAGGAATCCCTGAATAACCCTTCAAATGTATATATTTTTTAAAAGAAGACAACCTAAGATATTAAACTTGTGGTATTTTGACAAAATAGCAATTTAAGAATACATTTACTGATAATGTTAAGAGTTACTGCCAAATAACACCCTAATATGTCTTCAGCAGCATCTCCTGGGTACAGTAATACCACCCATGTATAGGTGTGTCAGGTTCTCTGTGGGCTAAAAGGCCTTATTTTTAGGAAGCGCATTCCAGTTGTTCAACTTGGAATATTCACATCTGTCATCATGCACCCATGTCCTATTTGGGACATTTCTGAAGCCGGCCAATTAAATTTACCCCCATCAAACCATATATTTTTGAAAAGTAGACATCCTAGGGTATTTCAAATGGTGGTATATTAACACTCTCCATGCACTAATTCAACCACCAGTCTTTGTCAAACTTTTGGGTAGTCATTTTTTTTATGTTATTTTTCACACACATTGTACTTTAGGCATGGATTCTCAGTTCCTGTTATGTGTTACTGCCAAAAAAACACCTCAATATGTGTTCATGTGTTCAACAACATATCCTGAGTACAGTGATACCACCCATGTATAGGTGTGTCGGGTTCTCTGGGGGCTAAAAGGCCTTATTTTTAGGAAGCGCATTCCAGTTTTTCAACTTGGAATTTTCACATCGGTCATCATGCACCCATGTCCTATTTGGGACATTTCTGAAGCTGGCCAATGGAATTTACCCCCATCAAACCATATTTTTTTTAAAAGTAGACACCCTAGGGTATTTCAAATGGTGGTATTTTAACACTTTCCATGCACTAATTCAACCACCAGTCTTTGTCAAACTTTTGGGTAGTCATTTTTTTGTGTTATTTTTTACACACATTGTACTTTAGGCATGGATTCTCAGTTCCTGTTATGTGTTACTGCCAAAAAACACCTCAATATGTGTTCAACAACATCTCCTGAGTACAGTGATATCACCCATGTATAGGTGTGTCGGGTTCTCTGGGGGCTAAAAGGCCTTATTTTAAGGAAGCGCATTCCAGTTTTTCAACTTGGAATTTTCACATTCCATGCACCCATGTCCTATTTAAGACATTTCTGAAGCCGGCCAATGTAATTTACCCCCCTCAAACCATATATTTTTGAAAAGTAGACATCCTAGGGTATTTCAAATGCTGGTATTTTAACACTTTCTATGCACTAATTCAACCACCAGTCTTTGTCAAACTATTGGGCATTCATTTTTATGTGTTATTTTTCACATACATTGTACTTTAGACATGGATTCACAGCTCCTGTTATTTGTTACTACAAAAGAAGACCCCAATATGTGGTCACCAACATGACCTTTAAAGTCGTCAATCCCCGGCCCAACATAATAACACTTTTATAAAAACTACATTACTTATATAAATAAGACTTGCACACAAAACTTTTGGTATAAAATTGGCCGCAGCCATTTTATTAATAACAATAATTTAAATATTAAATATTAAATATAATAAAACATTTTAAACAGAACATACCTAATGTTCTTAATTAACATTAAACATTAAACATATTGCCAAATTCCCCACAGTGGTGCTAGTTCCCAAACCCACAAAAAACAACATGGCCGTCATTCAAAAAACTGGACTCAACTATATCCACGTTGAGTCCGTACCAAGCACACCTCCACTTTAATAGGGAACCCCTTGTCCCTATAATAAACCAGTTGCCCGCTCACCCCATGGAGAGGCAACTTCTTAAAATCCTCCAAATCAACTGGCCATATTGCTTAAAATATTTGTCTGGGAACTAGCACCCCCGCCTTGCTGCGACAATCACAAAACAAGGAAGGAACACCACATATTCAGGGAGGGAGCACTTTTCAAAACAATTTTTCTGACAAGCTGATGAACTAGCACCCCCGCCACCAACTGGTCTTCTCAAGCAGCCCAGTCCCGCCAAACTCAAAATTTTTCCCATAACTTCTTTGATGTCAAACAAAAATAGCTGCAGCCCAAATTGATTGAAATGAACCCCATCTTTTAGATAAAATTCATCATCCCCTTCAACTTCAAAATCAGGGTGAAAAACAACACCCCCCCAACCTTCTTACAAAGGAACTAATTATTTTATTAATTTTTTTACGGCTCCTTTCAAGTTTTTCATAATCCCAGGCTGATCTCCAAACCAGCCGTGGAGTGATCTGTGACCAAATTATCTTTATCTCAGGTTAAAGATCTTTAATATTGCCCAAATCTCTTTTAATTCTTCTGACTAGTTCTTTTTGAGGAATAATACCCAAATATTTCCCCCATCAGGGTGATGGAAAACCTTACTGTATTCAACAAATACTGGAAACAAAAGCTCCCAACACATGCCCCTAATCCCAAACCATTTGACTTTCCATTGACCAACTGGACACCCGAGCTGCGGCCGCCCATTTTCTTACTGGCCTCAGCATTGGCCCAATAAATAAATGAATGCCCCATCACCCATACGATCCTCACACCTGAAAATACAAGAAAATAAAAGAAAAATATTCAGGATGCTATTTGCTCAGACATTCCCACAACATTCTCCCCCCTTTTTTTTTTTTTAAACTCTCAAATCAGGCCTAACATAAGATTTATAACGATTTGAACCCCATCTCCCAATCTGTTTCACTATATCCTCCTTCAAACCTAGTATAGAAGCCTCAGTAGTGGCCCCTATACGAAATGAATGGGACCCAAAATCCAATGGATTAAAGCCCAATAACCCTATTGATCCTTTCAAAATGGCCCTAAATTGATACTGTGACAAAAATGAACCATCAGAATGAATTAATAACGGGCCATCTTGCGAAGGCCGTATGGCCCCATAATGCATCAATACCTGACAAGGACATACTACTGACCCACTAGGGAATAGAACTATATTCTTGCCTTTTTTATAAATGTCAGTTTTACTACTCTTCAGTAAAATTTCCACCCTATTTTCATCCCATATCACATCTTCTTTCTGTAAACCCCCAGAAACCCTTCTGCTAGGGCTTACTAATTCCGATATCCGGAAGGCCCCGAAAAAGGCTAAAACAAAGGCCGTTAGAAACAATGTTATTTCAAATGCTGATGAACAAATATAAGACAGCACTACCCAAATCTTTTCCAGCAACGTAAATGTAATAGGCCTTCTCTTATCTATATTCTTCGCCTTCTTTTTCAAACCCTTAAGGACCTGACATACCCAAAAAACTTTTGTAATATCACACATACCCAATAAACGAAATCTAAAAGCTAATGCCGCCAATATTTTATCCATATTAGATGCTGACAAACCCAAAGTTCCCCAATGCCACATCCATTCCAATAAGCAACCCGTGACATCATCAGTCCCTACCTTAAGTTCAGCCTGACCTAACCACTTTTCCCATTCTCTCCAGACTGATACGTAAGAAGACCAAGTACCTGGAGCCAAATAATTTTTAACTAACTCAGCCAGTCCTCCTCCCCAAGCCTCCATAATTGATCCGGGAAACTCACTCCGACTGCATCGGCCTGAGGCGCTAGCTCCCGAAAACGGCTCCACTGTGAACGAGATAAAGCATCTGCTATCAAATTACACTTACCAGGGATATGTTTTGCCCTGACAAAAACATTCATACTCAAACATTTCAAAACCAGCACTCTCAGTAATCGCAAAACTGGCAGGGAGGAAGCAGATAACGAGTTGATAGCAGAAACAACACCCATATTATTCCTGTGGAATAATATAGATTTATTAACCAAGTCACCCTCCCAAACAAATAAAGCTACCAATATCGGAAACAGTTCAAGAAATACCAGGTTTTGAGTTAAACCAAGGCCCACCCAATCCTGAGGCCACACATCCGCACACCAGTGGCCCTGAAAATATGCCCCAAAACCAACACCGCCAGCTGCATCAGTTACCAAATCCAAATCAACATTGGAAACCCGAGCTTCCATGAAGATTGCAGCTCCATTAAAATTTTTAAGGAACTCTAACCAAACCCTCAAATCATCTTTGTGTCCTTTTTTAACCTCACAAAATGATGAGGCTTGCTTACACCAGATGTGGCCAATGACATTCTCCTGGAAAACACTCTTCCAACGGGAATGATTCTGCAAGCAAAATTCAGTTTCCCCAACAGTGATTGCATTTCCCGCAAAGTCACCTTACGAACACCAAGAAACCGCTGAATCATTTCCGACAAATCCACAATCTTTTCCCTCTTCAACCTACATTCCATCTTAGCCGAATCGATTGTTATCCCCAAAAAAGTAAGGGCCGTAACTGGACCCTCAGATTTTTCCATTGCAATAGGAACCCCAAATTCAGATGCCATTAAATAAAAACAATCCCTCAACTTCAAACAAACATCCGACTCGGGAGGACCCACAAACAGAAAGTCATCGAGATAATGTACAATAGAAGAAAATCCTGACTTAACCTTAACAACCCATTCCAAAAAGGAACTAAATCACTCAAACAATGAACAGGAAATGGAACACCCCATCGGAAGACAAAGGTCCACATAAAAAACTCCATCAAAACAGCAACCCAAAAGGTAGTGAGAAGAAGGATGAACCAGAAGCAACCGAAAAGCTGCTTCAATATCAACCTTAGCCAGCTAAGCAAACTGACCCGCTTCCCTAACCATCTTAACCGCCAGGTCGAAAGATGCATAGGACACTGACGATAATTCATCCAGAATGCCATCATTCACGGACCCACCTTTTGGGAAAGACAGGTGGTGACTAAGTCGAAATTTACCCGGATCCTTCTTAGGTACCACACCCAAAGGTGAAATACGCAAATGGGGGATTGGGGGAACTTTAAAAGGCCCCGCCATTTGACCCAACGAAACCTCTCTTTACTCTTTACAACATCTGGCCATTCCCTAGCTGACTTCAGATTGCCTCAATAATAAACAACACCCCCAGAAGATGGAATTTTAAAACCGTATTCAAAGCCGTGCCACAATAACAAAGCTTTCTCCCTAAAACCCTTTTGTTTAGCGTAAAGTACGAGCCACAGCTCCATCCCGCTTAACCTCACCGGAGTTACTCCCTTTTTCAGGCAACTCCTGGGTTCCACCCAATTTGTTCTTTTTGAAACACTTGGAGAATGGGTGAACACCCCCGCACCCTGAACACTCATGCCTGAATTTACAAGCTGATCCCCATTTGCAACCTTTCTCATTGAAAGCGAAGCAGAAACCCTTTTTAACTGTTGCTGACGACCCACTCTGGAGTGACCCGCTAGCTCCCCCACGAAAGGGCTGCGAAGACCTTAACGGGGTCATTATCTTGAGCCGAAGACCCATATCCCGATCATCCCATTTCATCTCACGCTTATCCGACAAACGTTGCCTAAATTGCTCATCATAAACCCACCAAGCCATACCCCCATACGTACTCTGAGCAGCAGCAACTTCATCTAAATAACAAAAAAGAGCTGCTCCCTGTTCAGAAAACTTAACAGCAAACACACTGGCATAAATAACAAAAGTTTGAAACCAATTGGTAAAGGTTTTTGGTAGTTTTCTGTACCGTTTTTTCCTTTCCTCTTCCTCCTTTTTTGATGCATCTTTCTTTGAATCCTCAGGTATTTCAAAAGATTGGTCAAGCAGTAAAAGAGAAAATAATTCAATAAATTCCCTCTTCCAGATCTTTTCCCTTAACTCAACCGTCAAGTGCATACCTAAAGGCCCGATAGAACACAAACAAGACCTAGCCAAAGCCGTATCAGCAATTTTGAGTTCAGGGCCCCCCAACCCTTTATTCTCAATATTAACCGCTTTTGACTGGGGCAATCCAACTGCCTGTGCCTGAATTGCTGACCCTTCACCTTTAGTGGCCTCAACAGAACCCCCAACTGACACATTTGGCAATGCAGATCCAGGAGGAACCCAAGAATTGGCGACTCCTCCTGGAACATTAGCACCTTCTAACTTAGCTAACAACTCCCTTAAACCCGCTACCACAGTTACTAATATAGAATCAACATTCACCCCAACTTTTTCAACCCAAACATTCAATTCCCCAGCACCAGCTCCCCCATTACCTGTTCCATGATCCTGAGCCGCAGGGGACTGATCCACTTGAGATGCAGCCGTGACCTTCTCCCTACTCTGGAACCCAGAAGCCCTAGGTTCCGTAATAGCCATCTCTTGTGGACTTCTTTCAGCCTGTAAAACAGGAACATGTGACAAACCCCCCTATTGCGCCCATAAACCAACACCCCTACTAGCCGTAGACATACCCAACCCACCATCAACCAAAACCCCTCTACCCTTCTTAGGAGCTGTAACCCCAGACACTTCCACCCTTGAATCCCCATACTTCTTGCGCTGTCTACCTCTACATTGTATTCTCCCATTCCCAGACCTGTTTGGAATTGGGACAGAATTAACCAAACTATTAAATGTATTGCTATGACCCCTTCTCAAATCCCCTTGATGGCCAAAATTAAGATTGTTGGCAGTACTCACCCCTGCTTCATCTCCCTTCAAATTAGAACGTCCCGACATCGGAACGCCGTCCTCTATATCAAGCCTGATATTATCCGTCCAAGATTCCTGCAGGCCATAAGCTTCCCCACTCAGGCCATCATTTCCCACCACCAGAAAACCAGGAGGATTCACAGGCCGTGTCCCAATCTCATTCCCTTCTGAAAAATAAGCATTATTAGAAACAGGCAAATTTTCAACCACATCAACATTTCCACCCGTCAAATTTCTTAACTCACCCCTTAAAATTAAATCTCTCGATGCCCTAACTGCTGGCCTAAACTGGCAAAGAGGACCATCCGTACAAGGAGAAGGAGGTATAAAATCCTCCTCAGAGGAATCTAAATATAAAGTTAAATCCTCCCCGCCAGTACAAGATTCCGCATCAGGCTGATTCTCAATTACTTCAACCCCCTAACTCTTTCATCTAACACTCGAAAAGTCTGCTCCTCAAAACTGCTACTAGGCCTCAAAACCTGGGCCATCCTCAAAACTTTATGTACCTGCACTTCTACCACATGAGATAAAACAGACAAGCCTGAAACCCCTGCTTCCCTTCTATCCTCGACTCTCTGTCTTTCTAATACACCTACTGACCTAACACTGTTTGCTTGCTCATTACCAACCCTCACTAAGCTAGGCCGCAATGAGCCGTCACCTTTATTAACTTGCCTCCTTCCTTTACTAGACTCTTTCTGGCCTACAACGGCCGTCTTACCCTGAGGCAAAGAATCACCCTCCTTTATCGAAACTATCACTTGTTCCGGTACAGAAACACTGCTGCAGGATGGTATAGCAGGCTGCCTGGTCTCCGCTTCAACCTGCCGACTCCCAGAACCGGAACCTGTTCTCTTCTTCATGGTCGACTTTACCCCCCGGACTGGGGCTGGATCTCCTGCGGCCACCGGTACTTCCTTCAGAATCTGGATCCAGACGAACCGGAGGCCTGGAACGCCTTACCGGTCTAGGAGAAGCAGCCTCTTTAGCCACCATCTCTCCGGTATCCGGAACCAACAGTGGACGGAGCTTTTCTTCGAGCCAGGTAGGGCCCCTTTTTACCACTTCCTCTTTAAGCTGCTCTAATAGAGCATCAAACTGCGCCATAGCAATATCCAACTCGAACGAACAAGCACTTTTCAAAACAATTTTTCTGACAAGCTGATGACAGATTTTCCCGCTCTTTTCTTAAGTACGCCGTGGCGTGTGCTAACCCCCCCCATTACCCCTTAATACCCAATCAGAACAAAGCAGGCCTATTGCTCCAAAGGTCAAGGCCCCTTCCCGTTACTCCGCACTCCCAGGGGCTCCTTCTCCTGAGTACAGTGATACCACCTATGCATAGGTTTGTTTGCTTGTTTGGGGGGTGCAATGCCAAATGTCTGCCATGCATTTGTGATTTGTTTTCACATTTAACATATTTTCTTTGCCAATCGTCTTTTTTGGGGGTCTTTTAACATACCCAAATTTATTTGTTTTCCATGAATGTGCATATATTTGAAAAGTTGACACCCCAAGGTATTATATATGGAGTGCTTTGATGACTTTGATGCAACCGTTTTAGCCCAAAAAATTGGAGAAAGTGTTTGGTGGTAATTTTTCAATTTTCATTTTTACACAAACATTACTTTTAGACTATGATTTAGGAGAGACTGTTGTAAGTTATTGCAAAAAAACACCACAGGTTGTTTTTTGCAAGACCTCTTGAGTACACCTATGCCCCCCATGCATAGGTTTGTCAGGATTTTGGGAAGGTTCAGTTACAATTGTCTGACTTGTAATTTGAGTTGAAATTGAGAGTATTTCTTCTGATAGGCCTGTCTTTAGTTTGGGGCCTATCACATACCCCACTTTTATTTATTGCCATGAAAGTGTATATTTTTGAAATGTTGACACCCCAAGGTATTGTATATGGTGTGCTTTGATGCCTTTGAAGCAAACGTTTTAGCCCAAAAAAATTGGAGAAAGTGTATGGTGGTAATTTTCATTTTTACAGACACATTGCTTTTTTACTATGATTTAGGAGAGACTGTTGTAAGTTATTGCAAAAGAATACTTCAGGTTGTTTACTGCAAGGCACCCCGAGTACACCTATGCCCCCCATGCATAGGTTTGCCAGGATTTTGGGAAGGTTATGTTACAATTTTGACTTGTGATTTTAGTTATTAAAAATGAGAATATTTCTTCTGATAGGCCTATCTCTAGTTTGGGGCCTATCGCATACCCCACTTTTATTTATTGCCATGAAAGTGTAAATTTTTGAAATGTTGACACCCCAAGTTATTGTATATGGTGTGCTTTGATGCCTTTGAAGCAACCGTTTTAGCCCAAAAAATTGGAGGAAGTATATGGTGGTAATTTTTCAATTTTCATTTTTACAGACACATAACTTCTTTACTATGATTTAGGAGAGACTGTTGTAAGTTATTGCAAAAGAATACTTCAGGTTGTTTTCTGCAAGGCACCCTGAGTACACCTATGCCCCCCATGCATAGGTTTGCCAGGATTTTGGGAAGGTTATGTTACAATTTTATGACTTGTGATTTTAGTTATTAAAAATGAGAGTATTTCTTCTGATAGGCCTATTTTTAGTTTGGGGCCTATCACATACCCCACTTTTATTTATTGCCATGAAAGTGTATATTTTTGAAATGTTGACACCCCAAGGTATTGTATATGGTGTGCTTTGATGCCTTTGAAGCAACCGTTTTACCCCAAAAAATTGGAGAAATTATATGGTGGTAATTTTTTCAATTTTCATTTTTACAGACACATTTGGCTAGATTTAGAGTTTTGTCGGTAACGACCCGCGTATCTAACGCTGGCTTTTTTTTCCCCGCATCTTTTAAATACCGCTGGTATTTAGAGTTCACAGAAGGGCTGCGTTAGGCTCCAAAAAGGGAGCGTATAGCATATTTACCGCCACTGCAACTCTCAATACCAGCGGTGCTTACGGACGTGGCCAGCTTCAAAAACTTGCTCGTGCAGGATTTCCCCATAGAAAACAATGGGGCATTTTGAGCTGAAAAAAAACCTAACACCTGCAAAAAAGCAGCGTTCAGCTCCTAACGCAGCCCCATTGTTTCCTATGGGGAAACACTTCCTAAGTCTGCACCTAACACCCTAACATTTACCCCGAGTCTAAACACCCCTAACCTTACACTTATTAACCCCTAATCCGCTGGTCCCGCTATCGCTGACCCCTGCATATATTTTTTAACCCCTAATCTGCCGCTCCGTACACCGCCGGATAGAATGCGAGCTCAATCTGATTGGCTGATCGGATCAGTCAATCGGATTGAACTTGAATTTGATTGGCTGATTCCATCAGCCAATCAGAATTTTCCTACCTTAATTCCGATTGGCTGATAGAATCCTATCAGCCAATCGGAATTTGAGGGACGCCATCTTGGATGACGTCCCTTAAAGGAACCTTCATTCTGTTTTAGGATGTCGGAAGAAGAGGATGGATCCGCGCTGGACGTCTTGAAGATGGAGCCGCTCATCATCAGATGGAAGAACATAGAAGATGCGGCTTGGATGAAGATGTTTGCCGGTCCGGATCTACTCTTCTGCCCGGATAGGATGAAGACTTCTGCCCGAAGATGGAATTCTTTAGCCGCCGCTTGGATCAAGACTTCAGCCGGAGGATGGACGTCACTCTTCAGCCCCCGCTTGGGCTTGGATCAAGACTTCGGAGGCTCTTCTGGACCGATTGGGACCCGGTGTGGAGAAGACAAGGTAGGGAGATCTTCAGGGGCTTAGTGTTAGGTTTATTTAAGGGGGGTTTGGGTTAGATTAGGGGTATGTGGGTGGTGGGTTGTAATGTGGGGGGGTATTGTATGGTTTTTTTTTACAGGCAAAAGAGCTGAATTCTTTGGGGCATGCCCCGCAAAGGGCCCTTTTAAGGGCTGGTAAGGTAAAAGAGCTTTTCTATTTTTATTTTAGAATAGGGTAGGGCATTTTTTTTATTTTGGGGGGCTTTGTTATTTTATTAGGGGCTTAGAGTAGGTGTAATTAGTTTAAAATTGTTGTAATATTTTTCTACTGTTTGTAAATATTTTTTTATTTTTTGTAACTTAGTTCTTTTTTATTTTTTGTACTTTAGTTAGTTTATTTAATTGTATTTATTTGTAGGAATTGTATTTAATTAATTTATTGATAGTGTAGTGTTAGGTTTAATTGTAGATAATTGTAGGTATTTTATTTAATTAATTTATTGATAGTGTAGTGTTAGGTTTAATTATAACTTAGGTTAGGATTTATTTTACAGGTAATTTTGTCATTATTTTAACTAGGTAACTATTAAATAGTTATTAACTATTTAATAGCTATTGTACCTGGTTAAAATAATTACAAAGTTGCCTGTAAAATAAGTATTAATCCTAAAATAGCTACAATATAATTATAATTTATATTGTAGCTATATTAGGGTTTATTTTACAGGTAAGTATTTAGCTTTAAATAGGAATAATTTATTTAATAAGAGTTAATTTATTTAGTTAGATTTAAATTATATTTGGGGCGGAGCGTAGCCGTGCAGGAACATGGCTGCACTTTAACTTTGCTCCGTAACATATTCTCACACACAGGTTCCATTATGGTGATTTGAAGGGCAGCAATAAGCTAAAAAGCAACTAGAGACTCTTATGCCATAAACCTAACTGTCCGGTGACCGGACCAAATGCTTACCAGCTGAAGAACCGCTGAACTTAAACAACGTACTACCGCACCTATACTCACTCGGCTGGAAGCTCCGCTTTACAAGAGGCACGCTTATGCCCTGGATCCAACTTTGGTTCAGCAGCGGGGAGCTAGTGACCCACACTGGTAGGCAAAACGACCTAAACATTAGCATCGGATCGCAGTGGAAGTCTGAGACCGGCCTTAAGGTAGCTATCTAACTATACCAAACCAGAGACTGAGGCCTACAGACTTAAACCGCTCTCCCTAGACAGATCGCAGCCGCCATCAGAGATAGCAACCTACCTATTTAATGAACTGGTGCTACATTACATTAAGGAACCCTCTCCTTATAAACACCAGTGACTGAAAACTGGCTGTTGGCGAAGGGATAACTCTGTTATATCAATGGCATCAAGGCAGAAACCTAAAGCGGACAAGAAATCATCCACAACAGCTAATACCACCATGTCCTCCTTCTTTCACAAACAGGAGATTGACGCTCTTGACAGTGCTAAAGACTCACCACCAACGGACTCACATTTATCACAGGAGCAAGAATCCATACCACAGTCACAACAACTTAGTCTGATACAGAAAACTATTTCACAACTACCCTCTAAGTCTGACCTGGCAGACCTAAAATCATTCATCAAAACAGAAATGTCCTCCCTAAAAAAGAACATCAACGAACTGGGGGCAAGAATAGAGACCCTGGAGGAGGGTCAAGACACCTTAAACACTATGGTTTCCGATGCCAATCATCAAATGGTGAGACAAGACATCACAATGCAAGCACTTCAACTTAAAATTGAAGACCTGGATAACAGGAGCCGTAGGAGCAACTTGAGGATAAGAGGGGTTCCAGAAGAAGTGACACAGGATAACCTTGTCTCATACTTGCTACAACTTTTTGAGTACATTGTCCCTTCCCTCAAACTATCTGAAGCCTCTATGGAGCGCGCACACAGAGGGTTGAGACCCATACCAAAACCCCCCAATCCACCAAGAGATATAATCATTAAATTCACCACCTACTTAGACAAGGAGGCAATATGGAAGCAAGTTAGACTACAAAGAGAAATTAAATTCCAGGCCTACAGTATACAAATCTTTCAGGACATTAGCCCCTCAACAATTGAGAGAAGAAAGGGAATAAGATTCATTACCCAAGTCCTGCAAGAGAGGCGAATGAAGTACAGATGGGGATACCCCTTCAGCCTTATAGTACAACAAGAAGGCAAGACTCATATCTACAAAGAACCCGACGACCTAGATGCTTTCTCAAAGGGCCTAAACATCTCCTTTCCACAACCACTCCTTAAAGATCTGGATGCACCTTCTTCAAGTGACCAGTCGAATCCCAAGCCACAACGCTCACAATGGTTTCAAGCTAACAAAAAGAAAAAAATAGATACCACAGCACCCTAGTCTCATGCACATGTTTGATGCAATAAGTACCCTGACACCCTGAAGAATATCGAGCTCGGACCGAAATGGACCTTGTTTCCCAGGAACTGATAAGTATATTGCTAAAAAGCTAACTGACCTAAAGGGAAATGTACCCTGGGACCTATTTGGAACTGATCTGATTTGGGGTGGGAATAGAACTGTTAAAGTTATTACTTTCTAGATAGACCTAGCTGTTCTCCTCCCCCCTTACCCTCTCCTGCTCGGTGTCTGTATCACATTAACATAAGACCTATGTTGTTTAGAAATGCAGGCTCAAAACTAACCTACTACACCCACGGTGACTGTGATCAGACGCTGAACATGATGCACTACCTGAGAGGTTGGGGGATGAGGATGAAATGGCTTAACGTTTTTGGTTTGAAGTTGATATTATCATGGTTAAAACGTTTAATTATTATATATATGATCCTAACCTCTCTAATGTTGGATATTTCAGTTATCCCCTTTTTACTGAGTGATGTGCTCTGAATGTATCCACATTTCTAGCTCTCTTTCTATAACTGACATGTATATCCATAGCTATAACCCCTGTAGTAAATGACGATAAGAGAATCTAGAATCATGCTAACAGTGTATAATACCCTATTGTTCTATTAGAGGAACCTAGTGATAGATGAGAAATGATACCCCCCTTTATCCAACTACTGTTAATGTTGGTTTTTCCTGAATATTTGACCCCACTGTTTATGTTATTTTATATTTGTGTTTTAAATTTGTTTTTTGAAGTTAATACAATATCACGTGGCCTGATGTTTAGGCCGCGTAAGGGCGCTCCCGGCCCGTCCTGCATCCAGACTCACAAACGCTCAACATCACAAATAGACATTTTAATAACCTCACGACCTACGTCAGACATCCATAAACTAGATAATGGCTAACAGTAGAAGACAACCCCATTCCGGTAATAACTTAAAAATATACTCAATTAACGCAAAAGGACTAAATATACCCTGTAAGAGAACGCTGGCCTCTAAAGATTTCCATAGGCAGGGAGCAGACCTTGTCTTCTTACAGGAGACCCATTTCCGTAAAGGAAAGGAACCTACCACCTTCGCACGCACGTTTGGCACATGCTTTTGGGCATCACATTGCCACAATAAAAAACAAGGGGTGGGAATCCTTATTAAGAAAAATATACCCTTTACATCACTACAAACACTTAGAGACAGAGAAGGCAGATACCTCCTCCTAACTGGTCTTCTCTACGGGAGACCTGTAATATTAGTTTCAGTGTATGCCCCTAACACAGCACAACACTCCTTCATGAAGAAAATTAAAAACCTAATTTTAGACCATCAGAAGGGGACACTCATAATGTGTGGAGACTTAAACACAGCACTTAACCCTAGCCTAGACTGCTCATCTCGATACTCCTCCACATCACCTTCACAAATCTCAAAAATTAAGTCGTATCTCGAGAAAATTGTAGCACATGACGTATGGAGAACCTTACACCCTCAGACTAGAGACTATACATATTATTCTTACCCACATGAGATCTATACGAGAATAGACTATGTGTTTGCAGATGTTGGAGGCCTATCACTATTTAACTCGGCCACAATCTCTCCGATCACATGGTCTGACCATGCCTCTATGATATGTACAATGACATGGCCCTCTAAACCTATAAGAGATTTTGTCTGGCGACTTGATGAACATTTATTAACAGAAACTGATGTGATCACCAAACTGACAACCACTCTTACGGAATACTTTGAACATAATACTCAACCTGAGACAAGCATGCACACCCTCTGGGAAGCACACAAGAGTGTCATTAGGGGAGAACTAATGGCCATTAAGGCACAACATAATAAAGCACAAAGAGAGCTCACGATCTCTCTAGTCTCACAAATAGAACAGATGGAAAACTTACATAAAAAAAACCCGACTGACAAAAATCTACTCGAAGAAATTACTGAACACAAACAAAAACTAGCCTCACATCTTGACAAGACACACAAACGACAGGCACTCTACCCCCAACAAAAACACTATGAGGGTTGGAACAAATCAGGCAGACTACTAGCCAGGTACCTCAAACAGAAGACATACCAGAGGTACATTATGCAGATTAAAGACAAAAAGAACGTCTCCCATTTCTCCACCCAATCCATATCCAATACATTCAGAAACTTTTTCCAAAAGTTATACAATATACAACCCACCAATCCCAGAAACTTGAACCACAATTTAACTAGATCACAACTAATAGAGGAATATCTCAGCAGACTTAACTTACCACATATTAACGAATTACAAAAAGAACAATTAGAGAACCCCATCTCACTAGCTGAGCTCCAGTTAGCTATGAAACACCTACCCACAGGGAAAGCACTTGGACCAGACGGCTTTAGCCACAAATATTACACCACTTTCCAAGAGATCCTAAATCCATATATGGTACAATACTTCCAATCTATAGACGAGAGTAAATCATTTCCTGACACCGCACTGGTAGCCCATATAACATTAATCCCTAAACCTAACAAACCCCAAGATTTACCTAACAATTATCGCCCCATATCGTTACTGAATACGGACATAAAAAATTTTGCACGGATACTGGCTCATAGATTAAACGGAATCCTCCCTGACCTGATCCATTTGGACCAGGTCGGCTTTGTGCCAGGAAGAGAGGCGAAAGACAACACGGTCAGGGCCTTAAATTTAATACATCATGCTAAGCATAACAACATCTCCTCTGTCCTTTTGTCCACAGACGCGGAAAAGGCCTTTGACCGTGTTGCCTGGGACTTCATGCGAGCCACACTGACCCATATGGGTCTAGGCACAAAGATCCTTACCAGGATCTTCTCCCTATACTCCCAGCCCACCGCGAGAATATTAGTAAATGGTACTCTTTCCCCCCCATTTCAAATTAATAACGGAACACGCCAGGGATGCCCCCTATCCCCACTCCTATTCGCCTGTGTGATTGAAACATTGGCAACCAGAATCAGACAAAACCCCCTGATAACAGGAATTACAATTAAGGAACAGAAATATGTTCTGTCTCTGTTTGCCGATGACATGTTATTCACACTCACCGACCCCGAACGCTCAATTCCTCACTTATTAAACGAATTTAATTCCTTCAAATCCCTGTCCAATTTCGCAATAAACATGTCCAAATCAGAAATATTAAACATAAATATGTCAGGCCCCTCACTACTAGCCACACAAGAGATTTCCCCGTTCACCTGGTGCACTCATTCATTGAAATACTTGGGAGTACACTTGACCTCCTCACAAGAAGATATCTTCCACCTTAACTATATACCTGCTAAACACAATATAATACGTGATCTCTCATCATGGGGATCTAAAAAGCTATCATGGTTAGGTTGCATCGACACGATTAAAATGAATATATTCCCACGTATCTTATACCTACTTAAGACCTTACCAATACCCCTCCCCAAAACATACCTCCCGTCCCTCCAGAAAGCATTCAGCGACTTCATTTGGTGCCATAGACCGCCCAGAATTAGTAAACAAACAATGCAAACTTCAAAAACACAAGGAGGCCTGGGAGTTCCAAACCTAGCAGCTTACCGTCAAGCTATCTTTCTGCAACGCCTAGTGGATTGGAACATCCATTTCAACCATAAAAGATGGGTACCACTAGAACACTTAATAATGAATAAGCCGCACCTGGGAAGGTTATGTTGGAGCAGCCCACATCTATTCAAATTAATTAGAACAGACAACCCAATGATACAGGAGACCCTTAAGGTTTGGGAACATACAATTAACACAACACACTACATCTCCTCCATACCCTCACCCATGACATCCCTAATTGAAAACGGGGAATTCACGGTAAGGCCCTTCACCACACAATCCACCACAACAACTCTGAACAGAGACCTCGTAGTATATACACTAACCGAAAATGAATCCTTACTCTCACAAAATGAATTAGTAAAAAAGGGACTAAACTGTTTCGCTGATTGGTTCACTTACAGACAGACTGCCCACTTTATCACCACACATCCAGAATATGGGAACATGGTCAGACCTCTAACCTCCTTTGAATCCCTGTGCACTCGCTCTCCCCCCCTGAGACATACATTGTCCATCATCTATAAGATCTTAACTCACACACCCCCAGGACAAACTCCCCCCTATATAGAAAGCTGGGAAAGAGATCTAGGTGTCATTATACTACCCCAAACAAGTAAACTGATGTTCCAAGCTACAAAGAAATCTTCAATCTCATCCTCCATTCTGGAGGTCAATTTTAAACTTTTGCACAGGTGGTATCTCACTCCGAAAAAACTACACCGCCTTTTTAGATCTCAAAGCAATAGATGCTTGCGATGCGGCCATGTAAATAGTGACACTGCCCATATGTGGTGGTGGTGCAATAGTATTCAAAACTTATGGAGGAAAGTCATCTCCGAGATAGAAATCATACTGGATACCCAATTGCCACTTGACCCCCTGATATGGCTTCTGCACAAACCCCCCTCCACTCTCAAATATAAACCATACATACACTTGTTTAAAATTATGACTAACGGAATCAAAGTCCTGATAGCTAAAAATTGGAGAAGTAGAGAAGTTCCATCAGTTACCATGTGGATTAAAAAAGTTTCAGAACTCATAAAATTAGAAGAGTATTACTTCCTTAAAAATGATAAAATGGACTCTTACGCAGAGTTCTCTCATTTGTGGACCACCTACGTCCAAAACGAACGCAAGTAAATCAAGTTAAACTACTAAGCCTAAAATAAAGTCATAAGCGTAACATCCAAAATCATAATTTACTGGTAATGGGAATTCATACAATTCGACATCAACTACACAAACATCTGGGGCATGGGCGGACCGGGAGCCCTCACTCTTTTCTTCCTCATATTATATCTTTTTCTTTTTTTTTCCTTTTCTTTTTTTTCTTTTTTTTTTTTTTTTTTTCTTTTCTCTCTCTTTTATTTTATCCTTTCTTCCTTCTTTCCCCTCTCTTTCCTTTATTAATTATTTCACTATATATGTAAATAAATATCATATCAGTCTTACATACTATCCACAAAACCCACAGTTATTATTGTAAATGGAAAACTGGAGCTGCGCCTCCACCCCTTGTATCTTTATTTTATATGCACAATAAAAACTGTTTAAAAAAAAAAAAAAAAAAAAAAAAAAAGATTTAAATTATATTTAACTTAGGGGGGTGTTAGGGTTAAGGTTAGACTTAGCTTTAGGGGTTAATAAATTTATATTAGCGGTGAGGTCCGGTCGACAGATTAGGGGTTAATACTTGAAGTTAGGTGTCGGCGATGTTAGGGAGGGCAGATTAGGTATTAATACTATTTATTATAGGGTTATTGAGGTGGGAGTGAGGCGGATTAGGGGTTAATACATTTATTATAGTGGCGGTGAGGTCCGGTCGGCAGATTAGGGGTTAATAATTGTAGGTAGGTGGAGGCGACGTTGGGGTCGGCAGATTAGGGGTTAATAAATATAATATAGGGGTCGGCGGTGTTAGGGGCAGCAGATTAGGGGTTCATAGGGATAACGTAGGTGGCGGCGGTGTGCGGTCGGCAGATTAGGGGTTAAAAAATTTTAATAGAGTGGCGGCGATGTGGGGGGACCTCGGTTTAGGGGTGCATAGGTAGTTTATGGGTGTTAGTGTACTTTAGAGCACAGTAGTTAAGAGCTTTATAAACCGGCGTTAGCCCAGAAAGCTCTTAACTACTGACTTTTTTCTGCGGCTGGAGTTTTGTCGTTAGATTTCTAACGCTCACTTCAGCCACGACTCTAAATACCAGCGTTAGAAAGATCCCATTGAAAAGATAGGATACGCAAATGGCGTAGGGGGATCTGCAGTATGGAAAAGTCGCGGCTGGAAAGTGAGCATTAGACCCTTTCCTGACTGACTCTAAATACCAGCGGTAGCCCAAAACCAGCGTTAGGAGCCTCTAACGCTGGTTTTGACGGCTAACGCCAAACTCTAAATCTAGCCGATTGCTTTTGACTATGATTTAGGAGAGACTGTTGTAAGTTATTGCAAAAGAATACTTCAGGTTGTTTTCTGCAAGGCATACTGAATACACTTATGCCCCCCATGCATAGGTTTGCCAGGATTTTGGGAAGGTTATGTTACAATTTTATGACTTGTGATTTTAGTTATTAAAAATGAGAGTATTTCTTCTGATAGGCCTGTCTTTAGTTTGGGGCCTATTGCATACCCCACTTTTATTTATTGCCATGAAAGTGTATATTTTTGAAATGTTGACACCCCAAGGTATTGTATATGGTGTGCTTTGATGCCTTTGAAGCAACCGTTTTAGCCCAAAAAAATTGGAGAAAGTGTATGGTGGTAATTTTTCAATTTTCATTTTTACAGACACATTGCTTTTTTACTATGATTTAGGAGAGACTGTTGTAAGTTATTACAAAAAAATACTTCAGTTTGTTTTCTGCAAGGCACCCTGAGAACACCTATGTCCCCCATGCATAGGTTTTAAAGGGGTTTTGGTTAAAAAAAAAAAAAAACAGGCCCAATTTTAGAAAAAAAGTAGTAGTGAAATGTAAAAGTCTGGCACAGTAAAAGTAAAAAAACAACAACAAAAAAAAACCATCTAACAGTAAACATAACCAAAAAAATAAAAAAACAGCAAATGTATTTATTTTTTAAAAAATTTACCATTGTATGGTACCGCTTGAAGCAGTCCCCAATGCAGAGTGCAGGCTGTCCAGGGCAATCAGGACAGTGATATATGGTGTCCCTTCTCTTCCCCCTCTTGGTACAGACTTTGCATTTTTTTGTGGTTTCTGCTTTGCGGCAGTAGGGGGGATTTTAAAAATAAAATGTGTAGCCCCAACTCTGCTCTCTCCCATCACCACCCGGGGAGCAGGTGCATCATGGTACAAAATCCCCGAAATGATCTGGAGCTGAAACTGTAAAAAAGTCTTTTTAACTCTGGGGTTTGCTTTTTTGAACAGCAAAAAAGCATTGTGGGTTGCAATCTGCATTAGGTAAATTGCAACCTTTTTGTACCAGGCCCTTGTCTTCCACATAATTAGGTAGGGCTGCAGCAGCTGATCTGCCAGGTCAACCCCACCCATATGCCGGTTATAAGACTTGATGCACACTGGCTTCCTTATGATCTCAGCTCTGCCACGTACAGAAACCGCCACCGTCCTCTCTGTGGGGATGGTGGTAAGAAGGTATACATTCTTCTTGTCTTTGTACTTAAGTGCCAACAGATCCTCTTGGTGCAGAGCTGAGGTCTCCCCCCCTTCGTAGCTGGGTGCATACAAGTTGCTTGAACAAAAGGACACTTGTATAAAAATTGTCCAAGTACAAGTGATACCCTTTGTTCATTAGGGGTAATATCAGGTCCCAGACAATTTTGCCAGTGGTTCCCATATGTTCTGGGCAACCTGGAGGGTCAAGGTGGCTATCCTTTCCCTCATACACCCGGAAGGCCTGAGTATACCCAGTCTCGCTCTCAAGGAGCTTATACACCTTTACCCCATATCTGGAGCGCTTGCAAGGAATATACTGCTTGAATCCCAGCCATCCCTTATACTTTATTAGGTATTCATCAAAGCATATATTCCTTCCAGGTGTATAAGCCTCTGCAAACCTGGCAGAAAAGTGGGTAATCAGAGGGCGTATTTTATACAGCCTGTCAAATTGGGGATGCTCCCTAGGGGGGCACAGGCTGTTGTCGCTGAAGTGCATGAAATGCAGAATCATTTCATACCTCTTCCTCAACATAGTCTGGGAGAAAATGGGGGTAGAGCAGATGGGGCTACTGCTCCAGTAGGAACGAATATAGGGTTTCTTTATGATGCCCATATGCATAGTCAATGCCCAGAATTTATTTAATTCTGGCACATTGATGGGGGCCCATTGCTGCTTTGCCAAATATGTTCCAGGCTTTGCAGCACGGAACTGATGGGCATATAAATTAGTTTGGGCAACAATGTTCCCCAATACATCATCGCCCAGAAACACTTCCAGAAACTGTTGGGGGCTAAAACCTGCCACATCTATATTTATGCCAGCATTTGCTGTGAAGGGTGGGATATCTGGCCTCTGGAGATGAGGCGTTACCCACTCTTCAGCAGCAACACCCCTCCTTCTGGCAGGGGGGCTAGCAGGGGGGCTGGCAGGGGGGTAGCAGGGGGGCTGGCAGGGGGGCTAGCAGCCACAAATACATCACTATTAGTTGAGACTGCATCTAGTTATGTATCTGATCATATGGCAGGGTCAAAATTGGGGTCTGAGTCAGACATAGAGTCATCTGACTCTGATGCAAGGATGGCATTCGCCTCCTCAGCACTATATCTTTTCTGTGACATTTTTGTATCTGTCACAGAAACAAATGTACTAAAAAAAATTAAATTTAAATTAAATTAATTAACTAAATGGCTCTGAAAAGAGCCTTTGGTCTTTTTTAAAAATTACAACAAAAAAATTAACCGTTATAAAATGCACAGACAGCAAAAAAGTACAGCTATGCTACTGCCAGTGATTTATAGCGATCACTGGCAAGCTAGGGGTTAATGGCTCGGAAAATTAAATTAAATTAACTATATGGTTCTGAAAAGAACCTTTGGATTGTAAAAAATTACAACAACAAAATGAACCCCTAAAAAAATGCACAAACAGCAAAAAAGTACAGCTATGCTACTGCCAGTGATTTATAGCGATCACTGGCAAGCTAGGGGTTAATGGCTCTGAAAATTAAATTAAATTAACTATATGGTTCTGAAAAGAGCCTTTGGATTTTTAAAAAATTACAACAACAAAATTAACCTCTAAAAAAAATGCACAGACAGCAAAAAAGTACAGATATGCTACTGCCAGTGATTTATAGCGATCACTGGCAAGCTAGCTAAATGGCTCTGAAAAGAGCCTTTGAGTTTTTAAAATAAATACAACAAAAAATTAACCCCTAAAAAAATGCACAGACAGCAAAAAAGTGCAGCTATGCTACTGCCAGTGATTTATAGTGATCACTGGCAAGCTAGGGGTTAATCGCTCTGAAAAGAGCCTTTGGTTCTCTGATTTTTTAACAAATTTAAGAAATAAATCTCTCTCTGCTAAATACAGGTCTCTCTCGCTCTCTAACAAAATCGCAAGTGAGGAGAGGAAGGGAGATCCACACTGATCAGAGTCAATATTTACAAATATTGACATGATCAGACAATTGGGGTATTTTATTATTATTATTTTTTATGGTGTGGGAGGCTCAGATTGGGTGACCCTAGCTTGCCCCTATGATGAGGCAGGCTAGGGACACCCCCAGAGGCCCCATGATGCACTGGGCATCGCCATCTTGGATGCCTGGTGGGGGAGGGGGGGAGGCAATATAGGGCTTTTTTTTATTTATTATTTTATTTTATTACTAACTAAGTGCCTAGACCCACCGAGGCACTTAGCACACAAGCAGAGCATCGTAAGCGTGTCCGATCGCTTCCGGTGCTCTGTTACACTGCTGGGCTCCACGTGGAGCAAAACCGGAAGTGATCACTCGTGGGGGAGTGATCAATCCAGTCCCGGCACTCGTGAACAATATTGCAGGATGCCTAGACATCGAGGCATCCCTGCAATACTGTTAGAGCAGCTGGAAGCGATTTTGATCGCTTTCAGTGCTCAGTTTAAATGACAACATATGCCATACGTCCTCGGTCGTTAAGGGGTTAACTATACTGCAACCTGAGATATGCCTGAGGAAACCACTTGTTTTAGCTGAGAAATGCATTTCAAATACACATTGTTTTTATAGTGGTACACCTTTTATTTAGGGTCACATTTGGAGGTGTTAATGACAACCAGGAGTAACGCCTCCAAAAACTAGCATACATAATCCTCTCAATCTCATTTACTGCACTATAAGGTCTAGGAGGCTTCATTCCTTTTACCAATTACCACCAAACCAATTTCTTAACACTTAATTCTATTTTACTTACCCAACCTTATTTAAAAACGGACACAGTTGTAGAAATATGGAAAGGTCACAATTTATTAAATAAATTGAATTTTGCCATTTTTACCTTTAAGTTTTGTAGAGCAAAATTCAGCCATATCATAAATCAAATTTACACACCACAAAAATGCCACTGCATTAACAAGAATTTTGGGACCCATGTCTATGGGGGTGTACCACAAATACCCCCCCTGGCAGGGCAGAAGGGGAAAGGAGAACCCATGGCATAGCCCACCCCATAGATAGACCACCGGATCACCACTCAGGGCTGAGCATGCCGCGGGATCCCCCCTATGCCCCACCCACGTGGTACCCAAACTTCACCGCCTGCTGGGATTCCCAAGTTTACTAGACAAAAACAGCTGCCGTCTTTTTATCCTCCAGCCAGCATAGAACGTCGGGTCACCTTCTGTCTTTTGGTTGCACTGCGTTGTTCCCCTTATGGAGGAGCACGGGCGGTTTTACTATGACTCGACCAAGTAGTCAATGTCCTGCCCCTATCCGTGCTGCTACTGTTCTCTTTCACCTGACCTCTCCAGATTGTTGCATTTTCCTTCATTGTCTCTAGGGTGGGAAACAAGGAAAAAAACAAAGGTTAGTGACCACTTCCTGTTGTCTCCTTCCCTATATCACCTTTGATCCGCTCCTCTCCTTCCCCTTGTCTTGTCCAATGGCCTCTCGCTGGCCCCTGCCACTCCTCTCAGGTAACCCCTCTTGGCTACCCCCACTCTGGCACACCTAGCCAGCCTATTGTTCTACCAGAAGCCCCTCCCTTAGGCTATTCCTCTCATATGCATTCAATACACTATTTTAAGGTCTAGGAGGCTTCATTCCTTATATCAATTACCACCAAACCAATTTCTTAACACTTAACTCTATTTCTCTTGCAAGGTGTATCCAGTCCACAGCTTCATCCTTTACTTGTGGGATATTCTCATTCCCTACAGGAAGTGGCAAAGAGAGCACACAGCAGAGCTGTCCATATAGCTCCCCCTCTAGCTCCGCCCCCCAGTCATTCTCTTTGCTGGCTCTGACAGCAGGGCCACTCTGCGGAAGGGTAAATTGAACGTGGTGTTAGATTTGTAGTTTTATATCTTCAATCAAGAGTTTGTTATTTTTAAATGGTACCGGTTTGTACTATTTACTCTATAGCAGAAATATGATGAAGAATTCTGCTGAGAGGAAAATGATTTTAGCATGTTGTAACTAAAATCCATTGCTGTTCCCACACAGGACTGAAGAGTACCAGAAAACTTCAGTTGGGGGGAACAGTTTGCAGGCTTAACTGCTATAAGGTATGTTCAGACATCTTTTTCTAGACAAGACTCAGTAATGCTAGAAGACTGACAAGAATCCCCATGTGGGGAAGGTAAGCCATGTTCTGAGACTCAGTATAGAAGGAAGGCTTACTTAACAGGGCTCAATAGGCTGGTGGACACTGTTACAGGGCAATCGATTATTTAATAGGAAAAAATACTCATTATAGACGTTTTGTATACACTTTGGTGTGTTATATGGGGTTTTCTTCCACATGACATATGTTTAGACACCTATTTGGGATTTTGAAGGCCCCACAACTCCGGAGTGGAGGGGGCCTAAATTTCGCGACCTCAGTTGCGCAGTTAATATTGCAGACAGTTTCATGCAGCTTCACGTGGAGGGTCCAAAGACTGCTTGAGGACTTCAAAGAAGCTTGTTTTCCACAAAACTAATCCCCAGGGGCAGGTAAGGCCACAGCAGTAAGCTGTGGCAAGGTGCTGTAGTTTATTAACCGGCTGTCAGCTTTAGGTTGCTCCGGTTTGGGCATTAAGGGGTTAATTGGGCTGAAAATTTCATGGTTTGGTAAAATTGTGTGCGCTTTATATTTCTTAAAGGCACAGTACCGTTTTTTTCAAATTGTAAATTTTATTTGAATAAAGTGTTTCCAAGCCTGCTTGTGAATAATACTAGTCTGTTAAACATGTCTGACACTAAAGAGAGACCTTGCTCTATGTGTTTAGAAGCCATGGTGGAACCCCCTCTAAAATTGTGTTCCAAGTGCACTAATGTGTCTATACACTTTAAAGATCATATTGTGTCACTTAAAAATGTAGCCCTAGATGATTCTTTGACGGAAGGTAACGAAGATAGCCCGCCTTCCTCTCCCCATGTGTCACCACCAGTTACGTCCGCACAAGCGATGCCTAGTACCTCTAGTGCATTGGCCACTATTACATTACAACAATTAGCGACAGTCATGGATAATTTCCTTGCGACATTTCTATCCAAACTGCCAGTTTTTCCTACAAAGCGTGATAGCTCTGTTTTAAGAACAGATTATGAGCAGTCAGAAGCTTTGGGAGGTTTATCTGATGTACCCTCACAACACTCTGAAGTGGCGGTGAGGGATTTGATGTCTGAAGGACAAATTTCTGACTCAGGAAAGGTTTCTCAGCGGGCAGAATCAGATTCATTAGCGTTTAAATTTAAACTGGAACACCTCCGCGTATTGCTTAGGGAGGTATTAGCCACTCTGGGTGATTGTGACCCTATGGTGGTCCCAGAGAAATTGTGTAAAATGGACAAGTATCTAGAGGTCCCTGTATACACTGATGCGTTTCCGATCCCTAAAAGGGTTGCGGATATTGTTACTAGGGAGTGGAATAGACCAGGTGTCCCTTTTGTCCCCCCCCTATTTTTAAGAAAATGTTATCAATAAATGACCCCAGGTGGGACTCGTGGCAGACGGTCCCTAAGGTTGAGGGAGCGGTTTCTACTCTTGCTAAGCACACAACCATACCAATTGAAGACAGTTGTGCTTTTAAAGATGCGATGGATAAAAAATTAGAAGGTTTACTTAAGAAAATTTTTGTTCAACAAGGTTTCCGTCTCCAACCCATTGCCTGCATTATTCCTGTAACTACTGCAGCGGCTTTCTGGTTTGAGGCGCTGGAGGAGTCGCTCCAGACGGAGACCTCATACGACGAAATTATGGATAGAATTAAGGCTCTAAAGCTGGCTAATTCTTTTATCATGGATGACGCCTTGCAATTAGCTAAGTTAGCGGCAAAAAATTCAGGTTTTGCCAATATGGCGCGCAGAGTGCTTTGGCTCAAGTCATGGTCGGCCGATGTGTCGTCAAAATCTAAATTGTTAAATATCCCTTTCAAGGGGAAGACCCTTTTCGGGCCAGAATTGAAAGAGATTATTCACCGGGGTAAAGGGCCATGCTCTTCCTCAGGACAAACCCTTTAAGGCTAGAAACAAAGCTAATTTTCGTTCCTTTCGTAACTTCAGGAGCGGTACGGCTTCAGCCTCTACAGCTGCAAAGCAAGACGGTAACGCCTCACAGCCCAAGGCAACCTGGAAGCCTTACCAGGGCTGGAACAAGGGTAAACAGGCCAAAAAGCCTGCAGCTGCTACCAAGACAGCATGAAGGGGTAGCCCCCGATCCGGGACCGGATCTGGTAGGGGGCAGACTCTCTCTCTTCTCTGAGGCTTGGGCAAGAGATGTTCACGATCCCTGGGCAGTAGAGATTCTCTAGAAGAATCTCTTCTCCCAATAAACATTTTGGAACTGAGAGTGATATTGAATGCGCTTCAGGCATGGCCTCAACTAGCTGCGGCCAAATTCATCAGATTTCAGTCGGACAACATCACGACTGTAGATTACATCAATCATCAGGGGGGAACGAAGAGTTCCTTAGCGATGAAGGAAGTCTCCAAAATAATCAGGTGGGCGGAGGATCACTCCTGCCATCTCTCAGCAATTCACATCCCAGGGGTGGACAACTGGGAAGCGGATTTTCTAAGTCATCAGACTTTTCACCCGGGGGGAGTGGGAACTCCACCCGGAGGTTTTTGCCCAGCTGGCTCAGCTATGGGGTACTCCAGAATTGGATCTGATGGTGTCAGAACACCAAACTTCCTCTCTACAGATCCAGGTCCAGGGACCCCAAGGCGGTATTGATAGATGCTCTAGCAGTGCCTTGGTCCTTCAATCTGGCTTATGTCTTTCCACCGTTTCCTCTTCTCCCTCGTCTGGTCGCCAGAATCAAGCAGGAGAAGGCTTCAGTGATTCTGATAGCGCCTGCGTGGCCACGCAGGACTTGGTATGCAGACCTAGTGGGCATGTCATCTGTTCCACCATGGACACTGCCATTGAGGCAGGATCTTCTAATACAGGGTCCATTCAAGCATCCAAACCTAGTTTCTCTTCGTCTGACTGCTTGGAGATTGAACGCTTAATTCTATCAAAGCGTGGTTATAGATACTCTGATTCAGGCTAGAAAGCCTGTCACCAGTAAAATCTACCATAAGATATGGCGAAAATATCTTTGTTGGTGTGAATCCAAGGGTAACTCATGGAGTAAGATTAGGATTCCAAGAATATTATCTTTTCTCCAAGAAGGATTGGAGAAAGGATTGTCAGCTAGTTCCTTAAAGGGACAGATATCTGCTCTGTCTATTCTCTAACACAAGCGTCTGGCAGAGGTACCAGACGTTCAAGCGTTTGCTCAGGCTCTAGTCAGAATCAAGCCTGTTTATAAACCTGTGGCTCCGCCATGGAGTCTTAATCTAGTTCTTTCAGTTCTTCAAGGGGTTCCTTTTGAACCTTTACATTCCATAGATATTAAGTTATTATCTTGGAAAGTTTTGTTTTTGGTAGCTATATCTTCTGCTCGAAGAGTTTCAGAATTGTCTGCTTTACAGTGTAATTCACCTTACCTGGTGTTTCACGCAGATAAGGTTGTTTTGCATACCAAACCTGGTTTTCTTCCTAAGGTTGTTTCTAACAAGAATATTAACCAGGAAATAATAGTTCCTTCTCTGTGTCCTAACCCATCTTCAAAGAAGGAACGCCTGCTACACAATCTTGATGTGGTTCATGCTTTAAAATTCTATTTACAAGCAACCAAAGACTTCAGACAAACATCATCCTTGTTTGTCATTTATTCTGGTAAGAGGAGAGGTCAGAAAGCGACTGCTACCTCTCTTTCCTTCTGGCTGAAAAGCATCATCAGGTTGGCTTACGAGACTGCTGGCCAGCAGCCTCCTGAACGAATTACTGCTCATTCTACCAGAGCTGTTGCTTCCACTTGGGCTTTCAAAATGAGGCTTCTGTTGAACAGATTTGTAAGGCAGCGACTTGGTCTTCACTGCATACTTTTGCCAAATTTTACAAATTCAATACTTTTGCTTCTTCGGAGGCTGTTTTTGGGAGAAAGGTTTTGCAAGCAGTGGTGCCCTCCGTTTAAGGTACCTGTCTTGTTCCCTCCCTTCATCCCTGTCCTAAAGCTTTGGTATTGGTATCCCACAAGTAAAGGATGAAGCCGTGGACTGGATACACCTTGCAAGAGAAAACAGAATTTATGCTTACCTGATAAATTACTTTCTCTTGCGGTGTATCCAGTCCATGGCCGCCCTGGCAATTAAGTCAGGTAAATAAATTTTTTGTTTAAAATGCACCCTATGATTCTCCTTTTTCTCCTAACCTTTGGTCGAATGACTGGGGGGCGGAGGTAGAGGGGGAGCTATATGGACAGCTCTGCTGTGTGCTCTCTTTGCCACTTCCTGTAGGGAATGAGAATATTGTGATGAAGTCGTGGACTGGATACACCGCAAGAGAAAGTAATTTATCAGGTAAGCATAAATTCTGTTTTTACTTATCCAACTTTATTTAAAAAAAAAAAAAACGGACACAGTTGTTATGGCAAAATATGGAAAGGTCACGATTTATTAAATAAATAGAATTTTGCCATTTTTACCTTTAAGTTTTGTAGAACAAAATTCAGCCATATCATAAATCAAATTTACACATCACAAAAATGCCAATGAATTAACAATAATTTTGGGACCCACGTCTAGGGAGGTGGACCACAAATACCCCCCTGGCAGGGCAGAAGGGGAAAGGAGAACCCATGGCATAGCCCACCCCATAGACAGACCACCAGATCACCCCTCAGGGCTGAGAATGCCGCGGGATCCCCCTATGCCCGCCCACGTAGTACCCAAACTTCATCGCCAAAAAAAGAGACCCTCTGTTGGCCAAACTATCACTACTTTTTCATGACCTTTCCTTACCTTTACCAATTCTTGGCACATCCCCTTGATGTCCAACAGCAACTGGCACTTCACCACCTCAAAAAGAGACCCTCTTTTGGCCAAACCATCACCACCTTTTCGTGACCTTTCCTTACCTTTACCAATTCTTGACACATCCCCTTGATGTCCAACAGCAGTTGGCACTTCACCACCACAAAGAGACCCTCTTTCGGCCAAACCATCACTACCTTTTCATGACCTTTCCTTACCTTTACCAATTCTTGGCACATCCCCTTGATGTCCAACAGAAATTGGTCATTTCCTTAGCTGTTAAGTGCACACCATTGCGTCGGAACAGCTCTTCCCTTTATGTCCTTTTGCTTTCGCTGCTACCTGGTTTACCTTCCTTCTTGATCTATACCCCGCTTTGCGCGTATCCGAGTTTCTCCAGTATATTCTTGAAACTATGTTGGACCATATTATCTGGACTGATTGCCATTTCATTCTTCCTGTCACTTTCTCTTCTAATTCTCTTAGCGGGTAAGCCCCTATGTCATTCCCCCCCAGGTGGATAATAAGGGCATCAGGACAAACCTTTTTTTTAATATACCCATGCCCTTGCAGTCTTTTTCACTATAAACTTCTTAGACCAATCTATTCCCCATATAGCTGCGAACAATATGATATTGCTGCTAATACTGAACCCAAACGCCCTTTTCTTACTCTTTATCTTTTCAGGATCAACAACCATTCTAAAAAAAAATGTCTTCCTCTCCCACTTTTTTCCCCCTTCTTAAACTTGCACCATCGTCCCCAATATTTCCTGTAAACTGCCCAGATACTTGGTGCCAATGATTTCTCGATCAGCTCCTTGATTCCTTCTATCCGTTACCAATATGCCAAAGATGGATAGGGCAACATTCACCTTCCTGTCTGGCATTTGGGGCTAATTCCCTAAACCTTTCCCATTTAATAATGGGATAGCGCATCAGCAACCACCTTTCTATAACCCAGAATATGCTTAGCCTTGAAACAGATGTTAAATCTTAAACACTTCAGTACGAAATATCTCAAGTACCTAACCACCGGCAGCGATGAAACTGATAATTGGTTGATCACAGCCACAACACCATTATTATCTGACCAGCAGATTATTCTTCTATTTGATAACATCTTTCCCCCATAATTCAATGGCCACCACTATGGGGAATAGCTCCAGTGGTACTAGGTTCTTAACCCACTCCGTCTCCTTCCACCTCTCCGGCCACTCTCCTGCACACAATCTCCCCTGGAAATATGCCCCAAAGCCTAAATTGCCCGCTGTGTCAGTATACAGTTCCAGCTCTACCGCTGAGGACACCTCTTGCCCTATCCTAACCCCATTGAATTCTTGCAAGAAGTTGTACCATACTTTCAAATCCTCACTTATCTCCCCTGACACCCTCATCATGTGTTCAGGTCTTTTTGCGCCCTTCATGCTTAGCTACAAATGCCTTTTAAAAAATCCTCCCTACTGGTATGACTTTACATGCAAAGTTCAGTAGAAAGAAAAAAAGTTAGTGATCCTTGCTTCCTGTCTCACCTGCCCTTTATGCCTTCCCCCAGCCCCCATCCTGAGCGATATTTTTCTCCTCCCTACAATTTCCCTTATCAAATCTCAGGCCTTTTTCACCTTCTCCATTGTTAACTCACATTGGCCCTTCATGGAGTCTATGACTACACCGAAAAAGGCTAGCCTGGTACAAAGCCCCTCTGTCTTCTCTTTAGCTACCGGTACCCCTAAGAATTCCAGAATTCCCAACAAATTCAGCTTTAACTTTTCACAATCGTTAGATCCAGCTAATCCCATCAAAAAATCATCTTAATAGTGAACAACATTTTCCATACCAGACTTCTAAATGCTTAACTAATGCAAAGAAGAGGTAAACATTTTAAACACTGAACACGAAATTGAACACCCCATGGGTAAACGTTTATAAACATAATAGTTACCATTGAACTTGCAACCCATTAACTTAAAACTCTCTGGCTTAAGGGGCAATAACTGAAATGCTGATACTATGTCAATTTTTGATAACAAAGCTCCCTTACCCAAGGCACGCACCATATGCACTGCCCTGTCAAAAGACTGGTATTCAACTGATGAATCATTTTTAGCTATTGCAACATTTACTGACCCTCCCCTAGGCTAAGATAGGTGTTGGATCATCCTGCACTTGCCCTGCTCCTTCTTTGGGACTACGCTTAATGGAGACACTACTAAATCCTCAATCAGTTTTGTCTTTAAATGGGCCTGCCATCCTCCCTAATTTTACCTCCTTGTCCAATTTCTCTTGCAGCACCTCTGGGAACTCTATGGCTGCCTTTAACTTTCTCGCCTTACCTGCCCCTTTCACCTCAAACCATGCTCTAGAAATTTTCTATCCTCTATGTTCACATATGCCTGTACTTCCTGTAATAACATATTTTCAGCTGTGTTTTGGCCAACACCCAATCCAAATCCACTGCTGGTATTATCCTGCCCTCGAAAGGAATACCTGGGCCCATTCACATTGCCCCTTTTACAATCCACGCCATGGTGACTTCCATTACAATATCTACACACATGCCTATATTTACAGGAATTCCCTCTATCACACCTCTTATTGTAAAGACAAAATTATTTTTCTGCCATAGCATGGTGTTCATCAGTTTATATCCCCTATGCAACACATCCTCCTAGTGACATCATGCATATTAATTAATCAATCAATCCAGGAGAAGCATGACCAGCTGAAACTGTAAACCTGGCTTACTCCACCACTCCTTATCTGGTTACTTAGCTTCTAAACAATACCCTAGCTTAAAACAACAAACCACCCATTACTTCCCTTCGCTAACAAAGTTAATTCCTTAAACTGTTCTCTTTGTATTCTGTCAGTACACTGTACTAAGGAATTTAAACTTTAGTTTTCAATTCCCTGTAATTCCATTAATTTATAACCTTCCCTTCTCCCGACTTATTTTCTTTTAATAATAATAATAAAGCCCGACACAAAGTTTGGCGTTCTCTCCCCTCCCTTAGATATTTTGTTTGTTAGAATATCTCAGTAGTGTATTCAATAAATATTAGTACAGTTTAGGAGTGCCCTCCTAATGAGACCATTTATGGATTATAAATATTAATAATTATAACAATACAATTTTTGTCAGCAATACCTCCCATTCATATAGTAGAATCTTAGCAGTGCACCCCAGAAAAATGTTATAAAATCCCAGTAGCGCACTCCAAAATAACACCACTGAGATATTCAGCCATTAATGACAATACGATTATTATCAAATATTAATATTTAATCCCAAATTAAAATATTTCCTAATTTCTGAACAGGTTATTTTTTATAAACACAGTGATTATATTTATGCAGCAAATAGAATATTGATTATGACCAGATATATATTAATTGATTATTACCATATTAAAATTATAATATAAAGCAAGGTATAGAAATATTTAGATTAATTTATATTCAATTAAATTGTCTGTATCCTGGATATGGTCACAATATTATTAGGAATTAACTTTAAATCAAAATGAATTAACTATCAAATATCACAATTTAATGTTACTAGATATAGCAATTTATAATTAGCCATAACATTAACCCATTTTGCATATGGCTTATTTAACAATGTTTAGCTAGCAAATATCAAACCTTATCGAATTTCCAGGAGGTATAATATAGCTATCTAACCAAAATAGTCTTATATGACTTAAATAATCAACCAGAGCAATTTATACCTTATTAACAATTCAATATATCAACCAGTACAGCCTTAATAAGTCTGATCTAGCCACAATACAATTTTTAAAACATTTACCAGTAACTTAAAAATAACTTATGAGTATAAAATACAAAAAAAACCTTTTCTACAGTGATACATTTACTAATGCTAGTACAATTATTATATAGGATCCACTAATATATTTAATATTATTTATAGACATAAAAATACACCTTTAAATCACAGCTTCAGCTATGCTATTGCTATAAAGAAGGCTTAAGATCTAGTACCTATGTATACATTACCAGCTAGCAATTTAGCAATGATTGAGACTTCAGCATCCAAAGTTCTTTCACAATGTCTTAGCAATTACCCTGTTCCTTGGAGCCATTTCTGCAACAAAGAAAAATTGCTCTGCTCAAAAACAAGGAAAAAAACAAAGGTTAGTGACCACTTCCTGTTGTCTCCTTCCCTATATCACCTTTGTTCCGCAAAGAGTAGGCATGCATTTGTCCCCACAGTGCACCTTCCTAACAGTGATGTGCAGTCACTAGAGGCAGGTGAGGCAGTGCTTCACCTCTCATATGGGCAATATGGAATATGGAAGTTCCTAAGTATTCCTATAATCCCATCTCTTTCTTTCTCATATTTTGAAGTTCATGCTACCCCATCTTCTACCCAATTGGGCATATTTATCACGCTCCATATACATAATTTGTCCGCCTGCTTTGAGGCGGCAGACAGAAATCAACCCGATTGAATGCGATTGGGTTGATTGACACCCCCTGCTAGCAGCCACTCTGCACGGGCGGTATTGCACCAGCAGTTCACAAGAACTGTTGGTGCAATGATAAATGCCGGTGCAATGATGTGCAGCAGACATGATAGTGCAGCAGACATGATACGCTACTTCGTAATGTCCGCTTGCACTTTGTTAAATATGCCCCAATATCGCTCTGTATTGCTGTTATCTGTCACACTCCTGGTCCAACATCACAAGTTTAAGACCACTTTGAAGCCTTGCTCCCACTTTTCCTCCCTTGTTACATACCTTCCCTCATCTTAGGAGATTTCAATATACCCAATGACAATCCTGACATGCCTTCTGCCTCTAAAATTTCTCTTTCCACCTCCCCTGTCCTAGTAGACTACATCTCCAACCCTCTGCGAAGGCAAATCAAATGACATGGTCTTCACTAATCTGTGGCTATTTCCCAGCTTCTCACTTACTCTGACTGCAGCATCCCCTAAAAAACATCTATCTTACAGAAACCTAAATGATTTGGATCTTCCAGACTTCTTTTCTAAGCTGAAACCTCTAGTCTCCAGCATTTCATCCCTCTCTTGCCCAGAACGTGTTGCCTTGCAATACAATGCAACACTAAAATCAATATTTGACAAAGCTACACCCTCGAGTTTAGCATGCATTCAATGACAGCCATGGCAAATCAAATAGACCCACACTCTAGTGTAGAAAATCTTTCACCCATGCTGATTTCCTCCATTATAAATTCATCCTCAAATCATATAGCACTGCCCTTCATCTGTCCACACCTCTACCCACTACCAAACTCACTGCTCAGAATACCACTGATCACCCTTTCTATTAATGAAAGCTATGTTATTTCTCTTCTGTAACAGAGGAAGGTGTATTCACACTCATACCTTCTTCTCATCTCACAATCTGTCTACTCTACCCCATTCCTTCACAAAATTCTTCACTCTCTCTATGCTTCTTTAACCCCTGCCCTGACTTTCTAATCAGTCTCTCATCATCGCCATATTTCATGATTTATTCAAGTATTTGTTAATCACACAAATCCTAACAAAGTCCTCTCTTGACCTCACAACTTCTTCTAGCCTTTGGCCACACTCCTTACTTTGCCTCCAAATAATTTGAACAATTAGACTATAATCGCCTAGCTAAATTTCTCTAGACTAATGCTTTACTTGTTCCCCTTCAATCTGGGTTTTGCCCTAAAAGCTTAACAGAAACTGCTCCCTATAATGGCTAATGGCCACTACTCAGTGCTTATTCTTCTGATCTATATGTTGCTTTTGACACACTTTACCATCCTCCTTTTGGCATCTGAGACACAGTCCTCTCCTGGTTCACTTTCTATGTCTCAAACCACTTCGTTAGAGTTTCCTTTAACAGCATATCTTCTGATCCTTTGTCTCTCTCGATAGGAGTTCCACAAGATTCTGTCTTTTGATGCTTTTTATATCTTTAATTCCTCCGTATATTATTATAGTCTCTTATACTTATACTTTTTGATCAACCTCTGATGTACTTCTCTTCACTTCTATTGTTTCAATTTCTAACTCTCACCTCTAAGACCTCTTATGTGCTGCTGCTGTCCTCTGAAACTTTCTACCTCTCTCCATTAGATTGTCTCCAGCCTTGTAAGGCGTCAGGTACTCTTTTAAAACCCACTATCTTTCCTCTGTTTTTCATTCAAACCAAAAGAATGAAATGCCTTGACTTGCTGCTGTAACTACTATCCATGTGACAAGCTACCCTAAATCTTATGTCTCTGTAACCTCAACTTTTAGACTGTAAGTTCTTTTGGCCAGGATCCTCCTCCTGTACTAATAAAATTTGTTTAATCTGTTTTTTTGTTTTCATATCTTACCACAAATATTTGTAATTGTATATCTCTACTTTTGTAGCTATCATTATAGAATTTGGCAGTGATATACAAATACATTATAATAATAATTATTTTTATTTTAGCAAATATTTTGTTCTACACATGAAGCCTAATGAGGCTTTGGATTGCTGAGACTGGAAATCAAGTGAGTTGTATTAAGAATGCAGCCTGATTGAATCAGCACCATTGGTTTCTGCAATTTTTGGGAGTCTGCATTTGCTATTTCTTTTTTATTCCTATGGCCTATATACAGAAAGGGGGCAAATCAATAATGAAAGTGGCAAAGTTGGTTTACTACTGATAATTTAAGAAATCAAACTGTGTCATGTCCCTTTAGACATAAAAAAAGAATATCCATGATTGATTTATTGCATTTATTTATTCTTTATGTATATTGAAAATGCTTATTACTCTTGAAGTAATATTTGAGTACAAATTTTCAAGGATCTAAAAGATTGGATGGTTAAGTTTATCAAGTTTTCAGCTCATCATCAGCTAAATTTAGTGTGCCTGATGGCAAGCACCATTTAATGCAAAGCTTGGCAAGTATCAGAAAAAAAAAAAACTTTTACTGGATCACTTCTATCTTACATGACATAGGACAGACTTTGATAAGTGAGTACAAAGGAAATTGTATAACAGAGAAAGTGTGTTTTGATGCATTACACAGTTTTGTCAAATGTATGAAACTTCACTAGTGAAGTGCCAGAAAAAACAAATGCCAACTTAAATTAACTGTCAAAATTGACCTTTAATGTGATAAGCAAACCTTGGACTATTGCATTAATATGAGTGTGAATTGCAGGATGTAGCTTTGAAAAAAATAAAGAATTCAGGGCAATACATTCTTACTATGGGGCCAATTTATTACAGTGCGGACGGACGTGATACAATGTAGCGTATCATGTACGCTGCACATCGATAAATGCCAACAGCATATGTTTTCGGCATTTATCATTGCACAAGCAGTTCTGGCGAACTGCTTGTGCAATGCCGCCCCCTGCAGATTAAGGGTTGTCAATCAGTCCAATCGTATATGATCAGGCGGATTGAAGACCGCAGCCTCAGAGGCAGTGGACAAATTATGGAACAGGGGTCTTTAGACCACTGCTTCATAACTTCTGTTTCCAGCGAGCATGAAGGATCGCGCAGAAACAGGGGCATCGAGCTCCATTCAGAGCTTAATAATTTGGCCCCTATGTGTCTATGCTTAAAGGACCTATATACATAATATTTACTGATCTTTTTAATACACTCAAAATAAATATCCATCTAAAATTATCTGTATGTATTAATACATATTTCTTCATTGTGGGCCAGATTCCAAATGGAGCACAAAAATATAAGCACTATTGAGAGCTAACACTGCTCAAGTTAAATTAATAGCATTTATAGGCCTCTAGTTATCAAGCCGTCAACCTCAAATACGCTGGAATTCTGCAGCATATTTGTGGCGAGGCTGATTCGCTGTAGTTATCAAGCACTAAAGCCCGGCAAAAGTAGAATATAGTGACATAAGCAACGATCCGCCGGACTCAGTCCGACACAGATCGATTCTTATGTCACTCCAGATGTTCCGAATGCAAGTTCGGCACAATCTGACTACTTTTGGGAGTTATCAAATGACTACCAGGTACGCTTGGCACTTTTCCGGCCCAGCATACCTGGTTTTCAATCCGCCGCCCTGGAGGTGACGGATCCCATAGGAATCAATGGGAGTCTGACCATAGCGAAAGCTCATGTTTGCTGCTGCCCGACATCCCATTGATTCCTATGGGAAGTGTGTACACCTAACACCCTAACATGTACCCCGAGTCTAAACACCCCTAATCTGCCCCCCTACACCGCCGCCACCTATATTAAACATGTTAACCCCTAAACCGCCGCTCCCATACCCCGCCGCAACTATAATAAATATGTTAACCCCTAAACCGCCGCTCCCGGACCCCGCCGCAGCTATAATAAATATGTTAACCCCTATACCGCCACTCCCAGACCCCGCCGCAACAATAATAGATATGTTAACCCCTAAACCGCCGCTCCCAGACCCCGCCCTCACCTACATAATACCTATTAACCCCTATCCTGCCCCCCTACACCGCGCCACCTATAATAAATTTATTAACCCCTATCCTGCCCCCCCTACACTGCCGCCACTATAATAAAATTATTAACCCCTAAACCTAAGTCTAACCCTAACCCTAACACCCCCCCCAGCTTAAATATTAATTAAATACATCTAAATACATATTATTCTTATTAACTAAATTAATCCTATTTAAAACTAAATACTTACCTTTAAAATAAACCCTAATATAGCTACAATCTAACTAATAATTATATTGTAGCTATTTTAGGATTTATTTTTATTTTACAGACAAATTTCAATTTATTTTAACTAGGTACAAAAGCTATTAAATAGTTATTAACTATTTAATAGCTACCTAGTTAAAATAAAGACAAATTTACCTGTAAAATAAAAACTAACCTAAGTTACAATTACACCTAACACTACACTATCATTAACTAAATTATTCCTATTTAAAACTAAATACTTACCTGTAAAATAAACCCTAATATAGCTACAATGTAATTAATAATTACATTGTAGCTATTTTAGGATTTATATTTATTTTACAGGTAACTTTGTATTTATTTTAACTAGGTAGAATAGTTATTAAATTGTTATTAACTATTTAATAACTACCTAGCTAAAAGAAATACAAAGTTACCTGTAAAATAAATCCTAACCTAAGTTACAATTAAACCTAACACTACACTATCATTAAATAAATTAAATTAATTAACTACAAATACCTACAATTAAATACAATTAAATAAACTAAATATAAACTAAAATAAACTAAAGTACAAAAAATAAAAAAAACTAAGTTACAAAACTAAGTTTTGTCAAATGTATGAAACTTCACTAGTGAAGTGCCAGAAAAAACAAATGCCAACTTAAATTAACTGTCAAAATTGACCTTTAATGTGATAAGCAAACCTTGGACTATTGCATTAATATGAGTGTGAATTGCAGGATGTAGCTTTGAAAAAAATAAAGAATTCAGGGCAATACATTCTTACTATGGGGCCAATTTATTACAGTGCGGACGGACGTGATACAATGTAGCGTATCATGTACGCTGCACATCGATAAATGCCAACAGCATATGTTTTCGGCATTTATCATTGCACAAGCAGTTCTGGTGAACTGCTTGTGCAATGCCGCCCCCTGCAGATTAAGGGTTGTCAATCAGTCCAATCGTATATGATCAGGCGGATTGAAGACCGCAGCCTCAGAGGCAGTGGACAAATTATGGAACAGGGGTCTTTAGACCACTGCTTCATAACTTCTGTTTCCAGCGAGCATGAAGGATCGCGCAGAAACAGGGGCATCGAGCTCCATTCGGAGCTTAATAATTTGGCCCCTATGTGTCTATGCTTAAAGGACCTATATACATAATATTTACTGATCTTTTTAATACACTCAAAATAAATATCCATCTAAAATTATCTGTATGTATTAATCCATATTCCTTCATTGTGGGCCAGATTCCAAATGGAGCACAAAAATATAAGCACTATTGAGAGCTAACACTGCTCAAGTTAAATTAATAGCATTTATAGGCCTCTAGTTATCAAGCCGTCAACCTCAAATACGCTGGAATTCTGCAGCATATTTGTGGCGAGGCTGATTCGCTGTAGTTATCAAGCACTAAAGCCCGGAAAAAGTAGAATATAGTGACATAAGCAACGATCCGCCGGACTCAGTCCGACACAGATCGATTCTTATGTCACTCCAGATGTTCCGAATGCAAGTTCGGCACAATCTGACTACTTTTGGGAGTTATCAAATGACTACCAGGTACGCTTGGCACTTTTCCGGCCCAGCATACCTGGTTTTCAATCCGCCGCCCTGGAGGTGACGGATCCCATAGGAATCAATGGGAGTCTGACCATAGCGAAAGCTCATGTTTGCTGCTGCCCGACATCCCATTGATTCCTATGGGAAGTGTGTACACCTAACACCCTAACATGTACCCCGAGTCTAAACACCCCTAATCTGCCCCCCTACACCGCCGCCACCTATATTAAACATGTTAACCCCTAAACCGCCGCTCCCATACCCCGCCGCAACTATAATAAATATGTTAACCCCTAAACCGCCGCTCCCGGACCCCGCCGCAGCTATAATAAATATGTTAACCCCTATACCGCCACTCCCAGACCCCGCCGCAACAATAATAGATATGTTAACCCCTAAACCGCCGCTCCCAGACCCCGCCCTCACCTACATAATACCTATTAACCCCTATCCTGCCCCCCTACACCGCGCCACCTATAATAAATTTATTAACCCCTATCCTGCCCCCCCTACACTGCCGCCACTATAATAAAATTATTAACCCCTAAACCTAAGTCTAACCCTAACCCTAACACCCCCCCCCAGCTTAAATATTAATTAAATACATCTAAATACATATTATTCTTATTAACTAAATTAATCCTATTTAAAACTAAATACTTACCTTTAAAATAAACCCTAATATAGCTACAATCTAACTAATAATTATATTGTAGCTATTTTAGGATTTATTTTTATTTTACAGACAAATTTCAATTTATTTTAACTAGGTACAAAAGCTATTAAATAGTTATTAACTATTTAATAGCTACCTAGTTAAAATAAAGACAAATTTACCTGTAAAATAAAAACTAACCTAAGTTACAATTACACCTAACACTACACTATCATTAACTAAATTATTCCTATTTAAAACTAAATACTTACCTGTAAAATAAACCCTAATATAGCTACAATGTAATTAATAATTACATTGTAGCTATTTTAGGATTTATATTTATTTTACAGGTAACTTTGTATTTATTTTAACTAGGTAGAATAGTTATTAAATTGTTATTAACTATTTAATAACTACCTAGCTAAAAGAAATACAAAGTTACCTGTAAAATAAATCCTAACCTAAGTTACAATTAAACCTAACACTACACTATCATTAAATAAATTAAATTAATTAACTACAAATACCTACAATTAAATACAATTAAATAAACTAAATATAAACTAAAATAAACTAAAGTACAAAAAATAAAAAAAACTAAGTTACAAAACTAAGTTTTGTCAAATGTATGAAACTTCACTAGTGAAGTGCCAGAAAAAACAAATGCCAACTTAAATTAACTGTCAAAATTGACCTTTAATGTGATAAGCAAACCTTGGACTATTGCATTAATATGAGTGTGAATTGCAGGATGTAGCTTTGAAAAAAATAAAGAATTCAGGGCAATACATTCTTACTATGGGGCCAATTTATTACAGTGCGGACGGACGTGATACAATGTAGCGTATCATGTACGCTGCACATCGATAAATGCCAACAGCATATGTTTTCGGCATTTATCATTGCACAAGCAGTTCTGGTGAACTGCTTGTGCAATGCCGCCCCCTGCAGATTAAGGGTTGTCAATCAGTCCAATCGTATATGATCAGGCGGATTGAAGACCGCAGCCTCAGAGGCAGTGGACAAATTATGGAACAGGGGTCTTTAGACCACTGCTTCATAACTTCTGTTTCCAGCGAGCATGAAGGATCGCGCAGAAACAGGGGCATCGAGCTCCATTCGGAGCTTAATAATTTGGCCCCTATGTGTCTATGCTTAAAGGACCTATATACATAATATTTACTGATCTTTTTAATACACTCAAAATAAATATCCATCTAAAATTATCTGTATGTATTAATCCATATTCCTTCATTGTGGGCCAGATTCCAAATGGAGCACAAAAATATAAGCACTATTGAGAGCTAACACTGCTCAAGTTAAATTAATAGCATTTATAGGCCTCTAGTTATCAAGCCGTCAACCTCAAATACGCTGGAATTCTGCAGCATATTTGTGGCGAGGCTGATTCGCTGTAGTTATCAAGCACTAAAGCCCGGCAAAAGTAGAATATAGTGACATAAGCAACGATCCGCCGGACTCAGTCCGACACAGATCGATTCTTATGTCACTCCAGATGTTCCGAATGCAAGTTCGGCACAATCTGACTACTTTTGGGAGTTATCAAATGACTACCAGGTACGCTTGGCACTTTTCCGGCCCAGCATACCTGGTTTTCAATCCGCCGCCCTGGAGGTGACGGATCCCATAGGAATCAATGGGAGTCTGACCATAGCGAAAGCTCATGTTTGCTGCTGCCCGACATCCCATTGATTCCTATGGGAAGTGTGTACACCTAACACCCTAACATGTACCCCGAGTCTAAACACCCCTAATCTGCCCCCCTACACCGCCGCCACCTATATTAAACATGTTAACCCCTAAACCGCCGCTCCCATACCCCGCCGCAACTATAATAAATATGTTAACCCCTAAACCGCCGCTCCCCGACCCCGCCGCAGCTATAATAAATATGTTAACCCCTATACCGCCACTCCCAGACCCCGCCGCAACAATAATAGATATGTTAACCCCTAAACCGCCGCTCCCAGACCCCGCCCTCACCTACATAATACCTATTAACCCCTATCCGGCCCCCCTACACCGCGCCACCTATAATAAATTTATTAACCCCTATCCTGCCCCCCCTACACTGCCGCCACTATAATAAAATTATTAACCCCTAAACCTAAGTCTAACCCTAACCCTAACACCCCCCCAGCTTAAATATTAATTAAATACATCTAAATACATATTATTCTTATTAACTAAATTCATCCTATTTAAAACTAAATACTTACCTTTAAAATAAACCCTAATATAGCTACAATCTAACTAATAATTATATTGTAGCTATTTTAGGATTTATTTTTATTTTACAGACAAATTTCAATTTATTTTAACTAGGTACAAAAGCTATTAAATAGTTATTAACTATTTAATAGCTACCTAGTTAAAATAAAGACAAATTTACCTGTAAAATAAAAACTAACCTAAGTTACAATTACACCTAACACTACACTATCATTAACTAAATTATTCCTATTTAAAACTAAATACTTACCTGTAAAATAAACCCTAATATAGCTACAATGTAATTAATAATTACATTGTAGCTATTTTAGGATTTATATTTATTTTACAGGTAACTTTGTATTTATTTTAACTAGGTAGAATAGTTATTAAATTGTTATTAACTATTTAATAACTACCTAGCTAAAAGAAATACAAAGTTACCTGTAAAATAAATCCTAACCTAAGTTACAATTAAACCTAACACTACACTATCATTAAATAAATTAAATTAATTAACTACAAATACCTACAATTAAATACAATTAAATAAACTAAATATAAACTAAAATAAACTAAAGTACAAAAAATAAAAAAAACTAAGTTACAAAAAATAAAAAAATATTACAAGATTTTTAATCTAATTACACCTTATCTAAGCCCCCTAATAAAATAACAAAGCCCCCCAAAATAAAAAAATGCCCTGCCCTATTCTAAATTACAAAAGTTAACAGTTCTATTACCATCCCTTAAAAGAGCCTTTTGCGGGGCATGCCCCAAAGTAATCAGCTCTTTTGCATGTAAAAAAAAATACAACCCCTCCAATGTTAAAACCCACCACCCACATACTACTACTACTCTAACCCACCCAAACCCCCCTTAAAAAAACCTAACACTAACCCCCTGAAGATCTCCCTACCTTGAGTCGTCTTCAGCCAGCTGACCACCGATGGAACAGAAGAGGACATCCGCAGCGGCCGAAGTCATCATCCAAGGGGCGCTGAAGAGGTCTTCCATCCGATAGAAGTCTTCATCCATGTGGCGTCTTCAATCTTCAGACATCCGGAGGGGAGCCTTCTTCAAATGAGCCGACACGGAGCCATCCTCTTCCAACGACGCCTACCCGACGAATGGCTATTCCTTTAAGTGACGTCATCCAAGATGGCGTCCCTCGAATTCTAATTGGCTGATAGGATTCTATCAGCCAATCAGAATTAAGGTAGGAAAAATCTGATTGGCTGATGCAATCAGCCAATCAGATTGAGCTCGCATTCTATTGGCTGATCGGAACAGCCAATAGGATGCAAGCTCAATCTGATTGGCTGATTGGATCAGCCAATCGGATTGAACATGAATCTAATTGACTGATTGCATCAGCCAATCAGATTTTTCCTACCTTAATTCCGATTGGCTGATAGAATCCTATCAGCCAATCGGAATTCGAGGGACGCCATCTTGGATGACGTCACTTAAAGGAATATCCATTCGTCGGGTAGGCTCGTTTGAAGAAGGCTCCGCTCCGGATGGATGAAGTTGAAGACGGTGCATGGATGAAGACTTCTATCGGATGGAAGACCTCTTCAGCGCCCCTTGGATGATGACTTCGGCCACTGCGGATGTCCTCTTCTGAACATCGGTGGTCGGCTGGCTGAAGACGTCTCAAGGTAGGGAGATCTTCAGGGGGTTAGTGTTAGTTTTTTTTAAGGGGGGTTTGGGTGGGTTAGAGTAGGGGTATGTGGGTGGTGGGTTTTAATGTTGGGGGGTTGTATTTTTTTTTACATGCAAAAGAGCTGATTACTTTGGGGCATGCCTCGCAAAAGTCCCTTTTAAGGGCTGGTAATAAAGCTGTTAACTTTTGTAATTTAGAATAGGGTAGGGAATTTTTTTATTTTGGGCTGCTTTGTTATTTTATTAGGGGGCTTAGATTAGGTGTAATTAGCGTAAAAATCTTGTAATATAACTTATTTTTTTGTATTTTTTGTAACTTAGTTTTTTTTATTTTTTGCACTTTAGTTAGTTTATTTAATTGTATTTAATTGTAGGTATTTGTAGTTAATTAATTTAATTTATTTAATGATAGTGTAGTTTTAGGTTTAATTGTAACTTAGGTTAGGATTTATTTTACAGGTAACGTTGTATTTCTTTTAGCTAGGTAGTTATTAAATAGTTAATAACCATTTAATAACTATTCTACCTAGTTAAAATAAATACAAAGTTACCTGTAAAATAAATATAAATCCTAAAATAGCTACAATGTAATTATTAATTACATTGTAGCTATCTTAGGGATTATTTTACAGGTAAGTATTTATTTTTAAATAGGAATAATTTAGTTAATGATAGTGTAGTGTTAGGTGTAATTGTAACTTAGGTTAGTTTTTATTTTACAGGTAAATTTGTCTTTATTTTAACTAGGTAGCTATTAAATAGTTAATAACGATTTAATAGATATTGTACCTAGTTAAAATAAATTGAAATTTGCCTGTAAAATAAAAATAAATCCTAAAATAGCTACAATATAATTATTAGTTAGATTGTAGCTATTTTAGGGTTTATTTTAAAGGTAAGTATTTAGTTTTAACTAGGAATAATTTAGTTAATAATAGTAATTTTATTTAGATTTATTTAATTAATATTTAAGTTAGGGGGGTGTTAGGGTTAGGGTTAGACTTAGGTTTAGGGGTTAATAATTTTATTATAGGTTGCAGCGGTATAGGGGGGCAGGATAGGGGTTAATTAATTTAATATAAGTGGCGACAGTGTAGGGGGGCAGATTAGGGGTTAATAAGTTTAATATATGTGGTGGCGGGGTCAGGGAGCGGCAGTTTAGGAATTAAAAAATTTATTTAGTTGCGGCGAGGTGGCGGCGGTATAGGGGGGGCAGGATAGGGGTTAATAGGTATAATGTAGGTGGCGGCGGGGTCCGGGAGCGGTGGTTCAGGGGTTAACATATTTATTATTGTTGCGGCGGGGTCTAGGAGCGGCGGTTTAGGGGTTAATAACTTTATTTAGTTGCGGGAGGCTCCGGGGGCGCCGGTATAGGGGGTAGAACAGTATAGTATATTGTGAGTGCTTAGTGACAGGGGTATTAATAAAGCTGTAGAAAAGCCAAAGAGCAGCGAGATCGATGTGTGATAACTATCACAGTCTGCTGCTCATCGCCCCGTACTTGGTGCGCGTCTTTTGGACAGCTTTTTTAATAACTTTGGCGAGCGTATTCAGGTCTGCGGCGGCGATGTGAAGCGAGCTTAGGCGGGCGTATTGGGGCCAGCGATGGCAGGTACGTACGGAGCTTGATAACTAGAGGCCATATTCTTGTGCTTATATTAGGCCAGATTACAAGTAGAGTGCTAATTTATCACATGCCTTAAAACAGGAAAATTCGCCCGTTTGCGGGTGCGCGATAAATAACCAGCCATAACAAGTGGCTGCTTATTGCTATCGCAAGATCGCAGTAGCAATTAGTGCTTAGAAAATTAACCAGAGATCAGGGCCTCTCTTTAACAAGGTCTGGCAGACCTGATCCGACAGTGCGGATCAAGTCCGCCAGACCTCGCTGAATACGGAGAGCAATGCACTCTCTGTATTCAGCATTGCACCAGCAGCTCACAAGAGCTGCTGGTGCAACGCCGCCCCCTGCAGACTCGCGGCCAATGGGCCGCCAGCAGGGGGTGTTAATCAATCCAATCGTACTCGATCGGGTTGATTTCCGGTGATGTCTGTCCGCCTGCTCAGTGCAGGCAGACAGGTTATGGAGCAGCAGTCTTTGTGACCACTGCTTCATAACTGCTGTTTCTGGTGAGGCCCCCAGATCTCTGGTTAATTTTCTAAAATTTACCCAAATGCTACCAAAGGGTCTTTTGATTTTTTATGAAAACAAAATGTAGCACTAGGCAGTTTTTAGGGGTTAAAAGTGGCAGGTGTGGGGTGTTAGAAAAAAAAAAACAGCATTGAAAAGTGCCTTTACATTGCATTTTTTGGGAACTGTGTGTTACCTGTAAATATATATGTATATGCTTACATACATATATATTTATGTGTTGATGTGTATATTAAACATATTAACACATAAATATATATGTATATAAGCTGCACGACTTACCCCCTACGCTGTGCTAGTTCTCATGCCGTGTCTGACAGCACGAGAAGGAATCTCCCATTGGAGCATATGAAAGCACACTCTCTTAAAACGCAAGGCTTCTATGCAATGCAAACGTGAGGTCGCGTACACATTGCACCTAACTCGTAATATCAGTGCATATTTGAGTGTGCTGGTATTACTAAATTGAGCGCACAAATAACTTTGGCGGAAGCAATATTTTGTTCTCAACTTGTAATCTAGCCTTTTATAAGTTGAAAGTAAAACATTTTTGCTCAAGCGAAAGCCATGGGTGTTCTAAAATCTGGAGGTCGGATAGTGTGGCTGCGCTAACTCCATTTCCTCATAGACTATAGGGCACACTTACAAAAGCTGGTTCTGGCTTTTACTTGCGGGCTAACGCGAAGGTGTGCTAAGCCAAGTGTGCTAAAGGCAGTGGCGTCACTAGGGTTGGTGTCACCCGGTGCGGTAAGTTATGGTGTCACCCCCCCCCCCCCCCAGAAAGCAGACACACACAAAAACACAGGCAAACACACATACAAACACTCAGACACACTTAAAACATACTCAGATGCACACACAAACACTCGGAAACACACTCAGACACACACACACACAAAAACACTCAGACACACACACACACAAAAACACACACACACAAAAACACTGAGACACACACACACACAAAAAAACTCAGACACACACATACAAAATATGTAAACTGCACTGCATTAATTATAAAGCTCATGCCTAGAGCTGCTCCCTGGCTCAGCAGAGCATCAAATGAAAGATAAACAGAGCACTCTAAAAATAAATCACTAAAGAAAAGTTTTAGGTGCAAACTATGAAAATTCTGCTCTCTGACTCTGTTCCAAGTCTGTCAGTGCACAGCCACGGGCCGCGTGCCTACCGCTTCTTATGGCCAATCAGCTCTGCACTCTGCCCACCCCCAGACCCCCGCCCGCCCTCCCTCCTACCTGTTCAGTTTGCACTTAGTGTACCGTAACCGTAATGGTCTGGTGGGCATCATATGTGGCTGCTTCACTTTAAAGACAGTGTCAAACAGTCATGCGGTCAGGTGCCAGGCATCCCCTCATGATTTGCCAGTTCCCGTTTAGAGAGACAGCACAGCAGTGAGTGACTCCACTGCTCCACATGTCACTGAGCAGTGAGCACAGATAGGCAGGCAGGTTTAGGCTAGGAGCAGCCGGGAAAACTATTTGTTGAAATTGCAGCACTGGCTCAAGGGGCAAAAAAATTGTGTGTCTACATCTTCCCCAGTCCCACCAATGTTCACAAATGCCAGCCCCTCTAATAAAAAAAAAATCTATGCATCTCAACATTGTATTTCTTTGAATTTCAATAAAATTAAAAAAAAAAAAAAAAAAAAAAATTTTTTTTTTTTTTTTTTTGGTGTCACCCCCTGGTGGGTGTCACCCGGGTGCGGCCCGCCCCCCCCCCGCCCCCCCCCTAGTGACGCCACTGGCTAAAGGAGCATTAAGAGATACTTGAAATAGCATTGAAGAATATTTTTTGTTTTATTTTAAATACAGTATATATGCATCTATATTATTATTATTATTATTATCAGGTATTTGTAGAGCGCCAACAGATTCCGCATCACTATAATATGTATATACTATCAGACTAAAAATAATGAAGTGAAGAGCAATGCTATTCTAAGTGCAAGATTACAACTTGTGCATGGTTTTTTTCGCATTTTGGGGAAGATTACAAGGTATTACAAGTCTTGAAAAATCATTTGTGTGCAATATTTTTATAAAATATTTTTATTAGACAGTGTTAATATTAGTGTAAATGTATTTTGTAATGTATTTTTGAAGTGTTTTGTGAAACTTTTATGTTGCGGACAAATGTTAACTACAGTTCTTCTAGCGCGGAAATGATTGTTGCATAAATGGAGATTGCACTAGCGCAATCGTGATTTTTCAAGACTTATAATACCTGGGCAATAGAAACTGATTGCCAAAAAAACATATCGCACACGGAAAACCAATACTGCGTGACTTGTAATCTTGCCCTAAGCATTTTAAAACAAAAAAATGGTATTAACATTGTTTTAGAGGTATATAGTAACTGACAAAGTATTTGAAAGAGAATATATAAATAAATATAGATAAAAGGGAATCAGTTGATGTGATATACTTAGGTTTTGCAAAGGTGTTTGATTAATTTGCCACATGAGAGATTAATGCACAAAATTAAGGGACTGGGAATAACTGAAAATGTTAGCTCATGGATAAATAACTGGATAAAAGATAGAGAGTAATGAGTAGTAATGAATGGATCATACTCAGATTGGACAAAGGAGTATGGAGTGCAGTTCTGGGGACCGTTCGCAAAAAAAGATATTGCAGAACTAGAAAATGTTCAGAGAAGGGCCACAAAGCTAATAAGGGGAATGGAGAATTTAAGCTATGAGGAGAGGCTAGCAATACTGGGTCTGTTTTCTCTAGAAAACAGGCACTTGAGAGGTGACATGATTATAAATATACTCAAGGCCCATATACAGAGATGGCAGAAGCTCTGTTTATTCCAAGAAAACATTTTTTTTTTCACTGTAAGAGCTATGAAATTGTGGAACCAAAGGAGGTAGTGAATGCCAATACTCTAGATACGTTTAAAACATTTTTGGATACATTTCTGTCTAGAAACAAAATTCATGGATATGATTGCTTGTATTAAATGGGTCACCTTTTAGTGGGATTAATTTAAGCTCAACTGGAGCTTTTTTTGTAAGTATATTAGATTTGTATAGGTTGAACTCGATGGACTTCAGTCTTTTTTCAACGTCATCTACTATGAATGTGGAATTTGATCAGTCAAACTGGCACAAGTTAGGGACAGTGAACTAAAAATTAAACTTTCATAATTCATATAGAGCACACAAGTTTAAACAACTTTCCAATTCACTTTCATTTTCTAAATATGTACTGAACCGTAGTGAACCGTACTGAACATGTGCAAAATTCACAGGAAATGGATATAGGAAAATATGTAACCAACTTTGACATTTGTCAGAAAAAAAATCTACTACTCATTTAAAATTAAAGCTAAGCGGTTTTGCATTGTCTTTGTATTAGGCATTTATTGATTATGCAATTCTACTGTGCTTATTGGTCCTTTAAGTATAGAGCCATTTCAACCAAACTGATAATGAAAAGAGTGCTGCTGATAAACAATTAAAATGGGTGATTGAGTTCATGTCAACCCAGATTGAGGTCATTACCATGCCAATAATTATTAAACAATAGTTTGTGGTCTGCCCCATAGTTAAATAAACAATGCAGGACATAACCAGAATATGATTCTGACCTGTTTACATGAAGGTTTAAGAATACCCTTAAAGAGGTGTAACAATCTAGATTCCGCATAAACCACGTGGGGGTTATCATTTTATTAGACATGACTTAAATTCAATAATAACTTTAAATGTGAATGTTGCTAAATGCTGTATATCTATTAGAGAGCAAAGTCAAGGGGAGAGCGCCTCTCGGGTCACGACGAGGCAGCCTAGTCAAAGGATCGGAGGCGCACGGCCACTAGGGGGCGACACTCCCGGGGCGGGCTTTCCCCTCAGCCTCCCAGGGACCCGTCCTCCGAGCGTATAAGAAAATTACTCATTTCATTTTAGAGGTCATATGAATTACATTATCCACATGAATAAAGCAGTTAAATTAAATGGAGAGAGAGAGAGAGAGAGCATATAGTACAAGCAAGGGGGCTAACCCAACTCACACAAAAATCCGAAGTCTGAATATCGCGACCATGTTAACTTATTCCTCCATATACTTCAATGAAGGGGGAAAAACACCTGCAGTCACGCACAAACCTGATGGCATTTTTACAATTGCACTTAGCTGGCATGAAATATGATAATTTCACATTCAAATGGTCTTCACAAAGAAGAATATGTTCTTTTCATTCACAAAATACATATTTCTATATATACATCAAATGGTATTTTGGTACAATATATATATATATAAATACAGATATATTCCCCCTATGAGATGAACATTGGAATGTGAAATATAAGTACATTCACAGTTAAACACTTTATTAAATATGAATATTGCATAAACATGATTTTACATGTTTTCAGCTACTTGACTGCAAAGGGCTCCAATGCACTTGCCCCCTTCACGTCACTGACGTTGTCACGCAAACCTAGACTGTTGATTGTAGACGGTGTTACATTGTTGTGCATTCACTGACAAGAGTCGGACCTCGGAAGAGACGGAGACTAACAGCCCATATAACGCCTAGCGGACTGTGTAAAGTGGATTATCTTTCCACGGACGTCTTCACACTTTCCAGGGAGAACGCTAGTTGAGACATTGAATGCCTATACATACCTCATATGTTTGAGGTCACTTTTTGTGAGTAGTTCTACTAAAGGGAATGAGACTACAGTTGTTTTAAACCATTTGTAATAAATAATACTGCACTTAGAGTCCTGTTGTGTGCTCTTTTTTTCTCATCCTATTTTTGAAATATATATATACACATAAGCATTTATTTGTTTATATGTCTGTAAATACATATATACACATATAAATACATACTGTATGTATATACATACATATACATATTTAGAATTGTATATGTATGTATCTCTATGTTAAAGCCCTATGCATGCCTTTTTTTTCTAACACCTGAGACCTCATATCTTTTTGAACCCTTATAACTTTTTATTGCATTTTTTTTATAAATAATTTTATTAGACAGTGCTATTATTAGTGTAACTGTTAACCAATATATCTTTCACATTTTGTGTTGTTCTTATGTATAGTATGCTTGAGACAAATATGTTTTACACAGTAATAAGCAGTATCTATGAAACACCATAGAAAGGGGAGTTGTTTACGGCACGTTTTACATATTATAAATCACAGCAATGTTATATTTTCCATATTTATTTATTAGATCAGAAGATTAGTTTTGAATTTCTTAGAACCCAGTAAGAAGAACCCAGTATCAAACATGTCCATTATAGTGAGATTTGTCTTTGTACAATGAATTTGTAGCTACTGTTAGTGAATATTTTACTGCAGACAGTACTTGCCTGTTTCATTTACACTTACAAGTAGCTCACAAACAGAGGGGGAAGAATAGAATGCTTTTCATCCACAGTTTTGGTATTCCGTTTAGGCTCAAACTGGAAAAGCAGAGATTAAATTAGGCATGTTTAATTGCCCTCTGTGTACACAAAATAAGGCGGATATTGAATTTCTTCAAATAAGGGCATTTATTTATATTTAAGATTGCTCATGTCATTAAAAGAGTGTTATGAGATATGCCATTTCAATTTAGCCATGAGTTTATACCAGTCATTTGTCAGCCCTTTGTCTTTGTCACGCTACGTTTGCAAAGCAATTGAAATCGGATATTTAGGTTTGTATAAAACAGGAAGACTGTTGAAAGGCCATATCTATTTAGTAAGGGATAAAAGTTAAGCACTTATATTATAGGTGGCCTAAGCCATGTCTAGAGTTTGTAACCCATAGTGGCAATAATGAATGGCATTTCATAAAGTCAGTTAGTGGGCTAGATTCACTAACAGCTTTTTACAGTAGCCCCAGTTCTTACTTTATGCTGTGGAACACTTCACTAAAATTCCTTCAGTTGTTGTATTGATTAGCTCCATACAATAACCTAGAAATTGGATAATTTAGCTGGGGTTAGGCGATAGACTAGGGGAGTTTGAGAGTTAATAAGTGAATATTTTACAATGTGATATGCATTTATGTTAATTAATATCTATACTTCTGTTTGACTCAAATTCAGTGTAGTAGTTAAAAATACTTTTGTTTAATTACATTTAAATAAAGTAAAGGGTTTAGTAATATTTTTAATTATGGTAAAAATTAAATAGCAACAATTTAGTAATTTTGGTAGAGGATACAGATTTGGTAAAATGTTTAATTATGCATAGTAAAACAACTTTTCAATATTTCATATTTATTTTGCCCGCTTTTACTGTACTTTAAGTCTGAAAATGTTCCAGTTTAAAAAATTGCACATGGCAGGCATCACACACCTAACCCTAAAACATATCAGTCCCTAACTGGCCTCACCAGAGATAATAAGATAACAAATAAGCAATTGATAATTTGCTAACAAAATGAACATGGTTAGCTATGTGTATTCCAGTAACAAGTCTAGATTAACTCAAGGCAAGTGGTGGGTGGAGTTTGGCGATACTGCACATTAACACATTATGCAGTTAAACAGGCAGCACATGGACAGACAAGGGGGGGGGCAGAAGGCAGCGCAGGGACAGTCAAGAGGGAGGGCAAAAAGGCAGTACACAAGCCGCCAAATATGCAGTGATAGGGAAAGGCAACTGCATCCCACACCTCAGTAGACACACTGAATACACTAACCCTGATTACCCTAACCTGACACCCACAGCACTACTCCAGCCAGCAACATCAGTAGCGTTTGGATCCCTAGCCTTAAATTAGGTCCAAATTTCACTTTGTTTTCGACAGGTCAGAGTTTTGATACCAAAGGCTTTGTTAAGTGCTCTTCAACGTTTGTCATATACCTAATTGAATGCTCAACTCATTCCAAACAGTATGTAGGGATGTCCGTACCAGGATACGTGAGCATCTTGGATATATCACAAATGTCAAATGCTGTTCTGAACTTTTATCGATGTTCACAAGGGACAGGTGTCCACCTTCAAGTGGAATGTGATTGAACTAATCAAAAATCCCCCCAGAGGGGGTGATAGGTGGTCTATTTTGGCCAATCAGGAGGTGTACTGGATTAACAAGTTAGGTACTTTGACTCCTGCTGGCTTGACTCAGAGAATGACATAATCAACTTCTGGGAGTGATTCCTCTGAGTAAAATAGACAGTTATGTTTGCCTTTGTACATCGACATAGTGAGCCATTACTTTGTGACATCTTACACTAATTCACTTTATCTTCTAGTTTACTTTAAATGCTAGAAATAACAATGCTTTTTTTTTATATGTGAGATTGCTAATAAATAAATTAACTAATAAATTATGTTTAAACTGTTTAACTATTTTGTACAGTACATATATTAGCTACAAAGATATGATACATCTATGTTTGATCGTGCATCAATTGGCTTGTAATACTTTTGTATTTGTTTGCCCAGTTTGTATTATGAGATTTTTTTGTTATTAATGATACTAAATATTGTTTATTATCAATCTGCTAGATTACGAGTTTTGCGGTAAGAGTGGCCCAGTGCTAACTTGCAAGTTATTTCCACCGCTCATCTCCCTATAGCACTGCTATTACAGGTTTTCATAAACCCGGCGTTAGCAGGCAATATTGCAGCAAAATTGAGCTCCATACTGCACTCAATTACCAGCGCTGCTTTGAGCTGGTTTTACGTGCTCGCGCACGATTTCCCCATAGACGTCAATGGGGAGTGCCGGCAAAAAAAAGCCTAACACCTGCAATAAAGGAGCGTAAAGCTCTGTAACGCAGCACCATTGATTCCTATGGCGAAAGAAAAGTTATGTTTACACCTAACACCCTTACATAAACCCTGAGTCTAAACACCCCTAATCTGCCGCCCGACATCGCTGACACCTATATCACACTAAATACCCCTAATCTGCCGCCCCAAATGTCGCTGCCACCTACCTACACTTATTAACCCCTAATCTGCCGCTCCCAATGTCGCCGCCACCTACCTACACTTATTAACCCCTAATCTGCCACCCCTAACATCGCCGGAACTATACTAAAGTTATTAACCCCTAAACCTAACCCTAATTCTAACCCTAACATCCACTAACTTTAATATAATTAAAATACATCTATATAAAAATTGTTATCATTAACTAAATAATTCCTATTTAAAACTAAATACTTACCTGTAAAATAAACCCTAAGCTAGCTACAATATAAATAATAGTTATATTGTAGCTATCTTAGGTTTTATTTTTATTTTACAGGTAAGTTTGTATTTATTTTAACTAGGTAGACTAATTAGTAAATTGTTATTAACTATTTACTAGCTACCTAGTTAAAATGAATACAAATTTACCTGTAAAATAAAACCTAACCTGAGTTACACTAACACCTAACCTTACACTGCAATTAAATAAATTACATTAATTAAATACAATTAACTAAATTACAAAAAAAACCCACTAAATTACACAAAATAAAAAAGAAATTATCAAATATTTAAACTAATTACACCTAATCTAATAGCCCTATAAAAATAAAAAAGGCCCCCCAAAATAAAAAACCCTAGCCTACAATAAACAACCAATGGCTCTTAAAAGGGCCTTTTGTGGGACATTGCCCCAAAGAAATCAACTCTTTTACCTATAAAAAAATAATACAAACAACCCCCCAACAGTAAAACCCACCACCCACACAACCAAACCCCCCAAATAAAATCCTATCTAAAAAAACCTAAGCTCCCCATTGCCCTGAAAAGGGCATTTATATGGGCATTGCCCTTAAAAGGGCATTTAGCTCTTTTTCTGCCCAAACCCTAAGCTAAAAATAAAACCCATCCAATAAACCCTTAAAAAAACCTAACACTAACCCCCGAAGATCCACTTACAGTTTTTGAAGACCGGACATCCATCCTCAACGAAGCCGGGAGAAGTCTTCATCCAAGCGGCAAGAAGTCCTCAATGAAGCCGGGAGAAGTCTTCATCCAAGTGGCAAGAAGTGGTCCTCCAGATGGGCAGAAGTCTTTATCCAGACGGCATCTTCTATCTTCATCCTTCCATTGTGGAGCGGCTCCATCTTCAAGACATCAAGCGCAGAGCATCCTCTTCTTTCAACGGCTCTTCAAGAATGAATTCTGCTTTAAATGACGTCATCCAAGATGGCGTCCCTTAAATTCTGATTGACTTATAGAATTCTATCAGCCAATTAGAAATAAAGGTTAAAAAATCCTATTGGCTGATGCAATCAGTCAATAGGATTGAGCTTGCATTCTATTGGCTGATTAGAACAGAATCAGAATTCTATCAGCCAATTGGAATTAAAGGTGAAAAAATCCTATTGGCTGATTGGAAAAGCCAATAGAATGCAAGCTCAATCCAATTGGCTGATTGGATCAGCCAGTAGGATTGAAGCTCAATCCTATTGGCTGATGGCATCAACCTAAAGGATTTTTTCACCTTTAATTCTGATTGGCTGATAGAATTCTATCAGCTAATCGGAATTCAAGGGACACCATCTTGGATGACATAATTTAAAGGAGAATTAATTCTTGAAGAGCCGTGGAAAGAAGAGGATGCTCCGTGCCAGAAGTCTTGAAGATGGAGCCGCTCCGTGTCGAAAGGATGAAGATAGAAGATGCCGTCTGGATGAAGACTTATGCCCATCTGGAGGACCACTTCTTGCCGCTTGGATGAAGACTTCTCCCAGCTTCATTGAGGACTTCTTGCTGCTTGGATGAAGAGTTCTCCCGGCTTCGTTGATGATGGATGTCCGGTCTTCAAAAACGGCAAGTGGATCTTCGGGGGTTAGTGTTAGGTTTTTTTAAGGGTTTATTGTGTGGTTTTTATTTTTAGCTTAGGGTTTGGGCAGAAAAAGAGCTAAATGCCCTTTTAAGGGCAATGCCCATGCAAATGTCATTTTCAGGGCAATGGGGAGCTTAGGTTTTTTTTAGATAGGATTTTATTTGGGGGTTTGGTTGCATGGGTGGTGGGTTTTCACTGTTGGGGGGTTGTTTGTATTATTTTTTACAGGTAAAAGAGCTGATTGCTTTTGGGCAATGCCTCGCAAAAGACCCTTTAATTTCTTTTTTATTTTGTGTAATTTAGTGTTTTGGTTTTTTTTGTAATTTACTTCATTGTATTTAATTAATGTAATTTATTTAATTGTAGTGTAAGGTTAGGTGTTAGTGTAACTTAAGTTAGGTTTTATTTTACAGGTAAATTTGAATTTATTTTAGCTTTGTAGCTAGAAAATAGTTAATAACTTTTTAGTAACTAGTCTACCTAGTTAAAATAAATACAAACTTGCCTGTGAAATAAAAATAAAATCTAAGCTAGCTACAATGTAACTATTAGTTTTATTGTAGCTAGCTTGGGTTTTATTTTACAGGTATTTAGTTTTAAATAGGAATTATTAAGTTAATGATAGTAATTTTTATTTAGATTTATTTAAATTATATTTAAGTTAGTGGGTGTTAGGGTTAGACTTAGGGTTAGGTTTAGGGGTGAATAACTTTAGTATAGTGGCGGTGACGTTAGCGGCAGCAGACTAGGGGTTAATAACAGTAATGTAGGTTGCGGCGATGTTAGGGACAGCAGATTAGGGGTTATTAATATTTAACTAGTGTTTGCGATGTGGGAGTACGGCGGTTTAGGGGTTTATTATAGTGGTGGCGATGTCCGGAGCGGCATATTAGGGGTTAATAATTTTATTTTAGCGTTTGCGATGTGGGAGGGCCTCGGTATAAGGGTTAATAGGTAGTTTATGGGTGTTAGTGTACTTTTTAGCACTTTACTTATGAGTTTCATGTTACAGCTTTGTAACATAAAAGCCATAACTACTGATTTTCAGTTTATGGTATGGATCTTGATGGTATAGGCTGTACCGCTCACTTTTTGGCCGGACAGGCAAACTTGTAATACCGGCGTTATGGAAGTCCCATTGAAAAAGGAGTTTTTGAAAGCTGCAGTAGTTACGTTGCGTTACGGCCAAAAAAGTGTGCGGTACAGATATACCTGAAAAACTCGTAATACCAGCGGTAGTGAAAAAGAACCATAACCCTGCTTTTTTACTCCCACCGCAAAACTCGTAATCTAGACGATTATTATTAGTTGTTGTTATTATTATTGTTATTATTTATTTTATTATTGGTATCATTATCTTGCATAGAAGCATTACGGATATCTAACAATGGTTAGTATTCAGTGTGTCAAGTTTAAAACAGTTGAAATCAGTATACATTTTATGTATATGATGTATATGTAAATTGCCCATGTTATCAATGGGATAACCTTTTGCTTGTATATATGACTGGTAGCATGAATAATGGGTGTGTTTTTAATCAACCAATTGTAAAGGGATTTGCCCTTTAAATACATGTTGCATCTAATGTCACATATGGTCTATGATTACGGCGAAGTACCGCTGAAACGTGTAAGACTGTGATCTTACATGATGATCTCAGTGTCTCCTGGATGCTGCGTTGCTATTTTTTTATCCTATTTCCAAATAAAGATTGAACACATTTTTTTATTTAAAAGGGCTTTCATTGCTTTCCTGGAACTTTATATTTTTTGCACACTTTGAAGGAGTGGGGAGCTCTTTCGTTCCTACCCTTTTGTCGACCGCTGAGCCTGTACATTTGATGTTATTTTCAGCCTTGAGAGAGAAGTGAGCAGTTACGAGGTGAACAAATGACTAGGCTGCTGAATGGGGGCTGAATGGTGACGTCATCCGGAGGCGCCAGGTACACAGGCTGCATTTGTAGCAGGGGGTGGTGAGAGCTCCTGGAGTGTCTAATAGCCTTGTCAGAACAACGGTCGGTGGATCGAAGGTTACAGGGTAGGAGAGGTTATTTACCATGGTCCCCGCTGGTCCTGACTGTTTTCAAGCTCGTCCTCGTGGTCTTGAGTCGCCTCAGTAATCCCTACGGCATTTTGTTTGTACTGTATTGTATACTCTGCTGAACCTCTCTATGTACCGAGCTTTATGGAGGGTTGGACTATATTATTGGGCTACGCTGTAACTATATATGAGAGTGACCCAGAACAGTTATCCTATTATTGATTTCTCCTAAAATTTGGGACACTCTTGTGTGTCTGCTGTTAATTAATCAATAAAAGACGTTTGATACAAGCATTTTCTTATAGCATTGATCATTATGGAGACATCTATTGAACAAATGAACTTTTTTTCACTCTCAGCTGTTGACGATATTGATCTGGCTGGTCTTGAACTGGAAGAGCTCTTTACCATGGACACTACTAACACCAAACTGAGTGACTTATTCTATAATATGGAGTTGTTACGTCTCAAAGAATTGAGGCTTAAATTAGATACGTGGATAATGAATAAGTACATACAGTATCTCTAAGTATGATTCCTAGGGGTTTAAGGGTGGGAGTCATTGATCAGAATATATTTGAACATAGTGAAAACAAAAAGAAAGCGCCTCATGATGTAGATAACTCAAAACATTTGCAGGACAATGTGACGTGAAACAGGTGAACAGGTACTCACAAGGATAGTGGCCCTCTTGGTATAAGAAGTGCAATCAGGCAGGCTGACATTGTTTCAGCATTCAGTATGCTGAGAGCAAATGTGGTTTGATCGGCGACAGGTCCGACTGTCTGAAAATGATTGTTGGAATAGTTCTGATAAGAAACCAAAGGTTGGGGGGGGCGGAGTCTGGCCATGCTGGTGAATGGCCGCTAAACCTTGAAGCTCTGAGCCAGCACTAGACTCTTTCAGTATGATAGTCAGATAAGAGACGCTTTTTTCGATCTATGATACCAAACGAGAGACCCCTCTGATGCAGGGAATGCTTATATCCCACACTGAAGACCTTTGGGGATAATTTGAAGTAGTTTACCCTCTCACGGAGACCCGCAGCCGCCATCTTGGCAAGCTGAAACAGAGCAGTTATCGCCCGTGCATACTTGGTGTCCTTTGCTTCAGGGAATAGAGGTATGATGGCTGCAAATATTCAAATACACGACCGCTAAGCAGAAATCGTAACACTAATGCCGCTTGCCCTATTCAGAACACAACAAGTAAGACAAGTACAGCGTGGCATATCACCGAGATGCCGTACACACACACTCCTACTCCTTGGAAATATCAAGATATTAAGATGAAGAATTAAACTTTGGGATAGAAGACAGGCAGAACAAGAAATAAAACACGATATATCAGAGGAGATCTTAACTCCGTTCACAAAATCTGCCGCCATAACGGATGCAGCATACGCCACTAACGCCTTTTAAGTTAACCTTGGCTGGATGTTAAAGCTGGCTAACGGAATACAGTAGGTTCATAATAATAATTATACCTGGCACCATATTCACTATACCCCTCGGATGCAAATAAGACGACCTGCAGAATTTGAATACAGCTCCCTCTCTGTATTATAAATATCATGTCTAGAAGATCTGTTAGGCCTGACAAGGTACAGAAAGGGCAAACCGCCACCATTAAATCTGTTAGCAGTTTCTTCCAAGGAGCACTATCCCCTAGTCAATCTAACACAGATCAGCCCCTATCTACAACAGGTAATACTGAAGAGACCTCTTTGACAACGACCATGTCTGATGATTGCATCAAAGAACTCAGAGACAACATAGCCAATATGCCCACAAAAGCAAATTTTGACGCACTTAAAACACTGATCACCACTGAACTGGTTCATATGAAAAAAGACATAAAAGACTTGGGGCACCGCATGGAATATGTGGAAGACTCACAAGATTCTCTAAGTACAATGTACGATAACCTATCCACATATGCCAATGTATCTAACTCACAAATTGAGACTCTGCAAGACAAAGTAGAAGATTTGGACAATAGGGGGAGGCGGAATAATATACGCATAAGAGGCATACCAGAAGCTATTACTTTTAGCGAACTTAATCAATACTTACAAGGTTTTTTCAAGTTTATTCTCCAAAACCCGCAAACCCCAGACTTAGAACTGGAGAGAGCCCATAGAGCCCTCAGACCTCCGCCTCCCCCAGGGTCTCCACCCAGAGATGTGATCTTAAAGTTTCTACGCTTTAACGACAAGGAGAAGATATGGCTGCAATCTAGAAAATCCCAAAGTATTATGTACCTGGACCACTCACTTCAAGTGTATCTGGATCTGAGCCCAACCACAGTTCAAAAACGCAAGGATGTGCGCTTCATCACTAAAGCCCTACAAGAAAGATCTATAAAATATAGATGGGGTTTCCCATTCAGCATATATATCTCACATGAAGGTCACTCCTACACTTACAAGACACCTGAGGACTTAGATATGCTTTCTAAAGCCCTAAATATCAAATTCCAAATGCCAAGGATCACGGATGTATCAATAAAAAGCCTCAACACCGAGAGTCAAGCTATTAACAGAACCAAGAACTTAAACTGGACAAAAGTTTCGTACAAAAAAAGCAGTGTTAAGGCTACATCACCACAAACAGATCAACAGATAGACTCTGCAACCTGAATATTCCCTCTTCGTCCAAAATGGGTGAGATCTTTACAATTCTAGCTAATTTTTGCATTTGCAGGTTATACTGTTATTTGTTGAACTTAACTCTCACAAAGAAAGTTCCTGTGTAAATGGGTTACACAATATAATCTACTTAAATGACTTTGGACATGGTTTTGTCTCGGAAGAACTGGAACTTGATTTTTCAGACAACCCAAGGGTGTCTAACTTTTTCCCCCCATATAGAACCCACTGCTCTTTGAGTTTCAAACCGGCATAAGGTTAAGCTGGTATTGTTTAATTATCTCTTATCTCATTATATATGTCTACAAATAATGGAGTCTAGGCTGCGCACTCCTCACTCCACTTGTCATGTCCTATGACATATCCATGGTTTATTGTTTTGTTTATTGTTATTGTTGTATAATTTTGCTATATTATCAGTTGAAATTATTGTTCTGTTCCGCAGCCATCTCACAATGTCACTACGAATATCTTATATATATGCTCTTGACCCGGATATATGTTTACGTGCCCATAGGAATACCAACATATTTATGGCAGGTTTCGATATATGATGAGATCAACCATTATAGCCCTATAATGTTACTAGAGAGTCTAGCTAGATATCACCCACATGTCTCAGTCAACTAAATGCTTAAAATTTATAACAACTAACACTAAAGGGTTAAACAGCCCACATAAACGTAACATAGCCATCCGAGACATAATACGCAGCAAAGGCGATGTTATTTTTATGCAAGAGACACATTTCTTGTCAGGTAGAGACCCAAAGACCTTCTCATATAAATTTGGGGATGCACATTATGCCTCTAACTCAATAAAAACCAATGGGGTAGCCATTCTAATTAAGAGGGGGGTTCCCTTCACCCTTATCAAACGAATTAAAGATAAAGCAGGAAGATTTATTATTATAATAGGCAAATTGGTGAACACAGTGGTCACCCTGGTAAACGTATATTCTCCCAATCTGAAACAAGATGTTTTTTTTAAACATCTTACTAACACGATCCTTGAAGTAGCAAAAGGAGTTATTATAATGGGCGGGGATTTTAACCTCACATTGAACCCAAACTGGGACAATTCAAACGGTCTGTCCTCTGTACCACACAAAGTAATTAATTCAGTGAAACAAAACCTGAAAGACCTTACTGTACACGATGCGTGGAGAATCACACATCAAGAAACCAGAGAATACACTTTTTATTCCAACCCACACCGTAGACACTCTCGGCTTGACTACTTTATGTTAGATGTCACCAACCTCTCGAGAGTAACTAAAATAGAGATCTCACCTAACGCATGGTCTGACCACGCCATGGTCGAATGTACTTTGGAGTGGTCACACACCCCCATGCACCAGTATATCTGGAGAATGGATGACACAATGCTGACAGACCCGATCGCTACAGAAAGAATTAGTGGGGTAATAGAAGAATATTTCCTTTTTAATAACGACAACGACCTTGACAGCAGATTAACATGGGAAGCACACAAAGCGGTAGTTAGAGGGGAAATGATCAGTATTAGATCTCACCAAGATAAACTTGCCAGAAAATTACTGGAAGACACACTCAATGAACTTAGCACTCTAGAAGCACAGAGAGGTCTTAACCAGACGGACCTGACAATAACACAAAACATTGCTAACTGTAAATCACGCATTAATGACATGTTACATGCAGAATGTAAGAAGCAGGCTTTCAAATTACAACAAAAGTATTTTGAGAATGACAATAAGAGTAGCTCCCTTTTCGCAAGAAAACTAAAGCGAAAATCAAATAAGAGATTTATCCTATCCATTAACAATACTAAGGGGAAGAAAGTTTACACATCTCAACAGATTGCTAACTCCTTTAGGGAATATTATAAGAACTTGTACAATCTTACTCCCACATTACCAAACCCCCCGACAGAACAGATACACAAAACCAATTTGATAGAGAAATACTTAGACAACATTAGCCTCCCAAAAATTAGCTCAGACCAGCAAGACTCTTTGAGTAAGCCAATTGATCAATCTGAAATACTCGCAATTATAAAAGACCTCCCTAATGGCAAGACACCAGGCCCGGATGGTTATACGAACGGCTACTATAAAACTTATAGAGTGTTGCTGGTGCCACATCTACAGAAACTTTTTAATAAGATATCCGACACTAACCCTTTTTCATCCTCAGCATTAGAAGCACATATAGTAGTCCTACCTAAGCCTGGGAAAACCCCAGACCGAGTAGAAAACTTTAGACCTATTTCTCTACTTAATTCGGATATTAAGATTTATGCGAAACTTATGGCAAACAGGCTCTCCCGAGTGTTGCCAAGTATCATAGACGGAGATCAGGTGGGTTTCATACAACACAGAGAAGCACGAGACAACACTGTGAGGGCCTTACATATTCTGAACTATATTAACCATACTAACCAACCATCAGCGATAGTGTCAACGGACGCGGAGAAGGCGTTCGACCGCGTCTGTTGGCACTTCATGAGAGCCACACTGGAGAGGTTTGGACTGGGATCACACTTCATATCTAAAATTATGGCCTTGTACAGCTCCCCAATAGCCAAAATTAAAGTTAACGGAATACTGTCTACCCCGTTCCAGATATCTAATGGTACCAGACAGGGGTGCCCCCTATCCCCACTCCTTTTCGCGTGTGTCATAGAGACATTGGCCTGTACCATTAGAAAGAACGACATAATCCCCGGAATCCATATACACGATACCATACATAAATTACTACTATACGCGGATGATGTTTTATTTTTCCTACCAGACCCTGTCACCTCAGCACCCCATTTGATGACAGAATTTGACACATTCTTTCACGCTTCAAATTTCCTTATTAATCACACTAAATCAGAGATGCTTACAGTACACTGTGGCCCTGATTATCTAAACCGTCTTAGACAAACATGTCCCTTTCGGGTGCACACAAAAAACCTAAAATATCTAGGCATCTATATAGCAACAACCAACCAGGAAATGTTTAGGGCTAACTATGATGCTCTACAGAGGATCATCACGGCCGATCTCTCATCCTGGAGATCTAAAAGAATTTCATGGTTGGGCCGAATACACTCGGTCAAAATGAACATACTTCCTAGGGTATTATACTTGTTACAAACACTCCCCATCCCCCTGCCTAAAGACTTCATATCTTCATTACAGAATAAAATCTTTGACTTTATATGGGATAAAAAGAAAGCAAGAATTAGACAATTATGTGCTTACCCGTAGAAGAAGGAGGACTGGGAGTCCCTAACCTAAAAAAATACAGACAAGCAGTTTTCTTACAGAGAATTGTGGACTGGTTTAGGAATCATGAGACTAAAAAATGGGTAAGGTTAGAACACGATATAGCCAGAAAATCACATCTGGGAACGATATGCTGGCAAACAACTCCACACCTGACCCCAGCCTTCAAAAAGAATGACATATTAATGGAAACTCTATCTATATGGAAAGAAACATTGAGGGAATACCCAAACATCACTTCACAATTCTCTCCACTCACTCCCCTTACAGAAAACCCCGAAATACCTATAGGCCTCTTACAAAAAATTAAATGTATAGATCGACCCCTAAGGGCTTTGTTGTTACTACATTTAGGAAATGAGACAAGACTATTTACTCTAAACGAGTTGGTGGAGAGAGGCCTGACCTTCTTTAAGTGTTGGTTTACTCTCCGCCAATGCCACTCTTACATATTCAAACACCCTGATAAACTTAACCTACTAAGGACCCTCACACCCTTTGAATCACTGTGTCACACTGACTCCCCTGCTGGAAAGACTTTATCCTTAGTATATGCACTGCTTCAAAAACCTCCAGTAGGGTACACTCCATATTACCTAGATAGGTGGAACGAGGAACTGGATACTGAACTAACTGTATATGATATATCCAAAATTTTTACAAATGTCTCCAAGGTTTCGGTGTCTAGTAGCCTTATAGAACTAAACTTTAAACTAATACAGAGATGGTACCTTACTCCAATGAGAATTAACAAACTGTTTCCGTCTGCCTCTCCCAAGTGCTGGAGGTGCGGAGGGAACCAGGGGAACATGATGCACATATGGTGGCAGTGCCCGGGAATAACACAAATCTGGACATCTGTGGTTAAGGCGGCAAACACAATAACTGAGCTGACATTACCCACTGACCCCCGCATTTGGTTACTCAACATCATACCTGGCAAACTCCCAACATATAAAAGAAAGTTGATCTTTATAGCCGGCAATAGTCTAAAAAAACTGATTGCAAAAAACTGGAAATCTCAATACATCCCTAACATGGCCACTTGGTACTCCCAGTTTCAATTTATAATGTCTCTTGAAGAATATGCGTACATGAGAACTAATAGGAGAGATACTTTTGTGCAGATGAAGGTCATGTGGGAATTATTCATCAACAATATATAGCTGGTTGATCAATTGGGGAGATTGGGATGTGGTCACAGCGGGGGCAAAAATGGAGTTATAGGCTAGGTAAATCATCTGATAACACAAGTACCTAGTAGAGTTGGCTTGCGGAACATGGTTGCACTAAGTTTAGTTACTTTGTTCAATTATTTTTTTTTTTTTTTTTTTTTTTCTTTTTGTTTAATGTATGTTCAGAACAAAAAATATGTAAGTTTCTGCTATCTTGAAATATGTACACTTCAATATATTGTAATGTGAAACAGAAGCTTCAATAAAATAAAATGAATAAAGAAGAAAAAAAAAAAAAAAAAAAAAAAAAGAAACCAAAGGTTGGATTGTGCCGTGAGCACTGCAAACAATTAGAAATGTCTGCTAGAAGTATAATAACCATGGTGGGAGAGTAATTCACTTCTCCAAACAAAACAGGGGATATTAAAACATCCGAGTATGATGATACAATGTATTTATTTGAGCTTAAAAGGCGATTCTCGGCCGTAAGCTCCTGGTCGTTTCCTCAGGTTAGTTACAAACAGTTCCTACCATGAGGCTTAAAAAAGCATACAACGGATATGATTGAACAATGAATGCACCAATGGTGGCATTTGTAACAGAATTGATACAATGTAACATATCAGATGCCTAACCATTAGAGCATAATAAAGTCACGTATTTAAAAACAAATGTTACAATCTATCACCTAGATTACGAGTTTTGCGTTAACAGGGGTGCGGTGCTAACAAGCAGTTTTCCCTCACCGCTCACTTGCAGACAACGCTGGTATTATAGGTTTTTACAAACCCGGCGTTAACCGCAAAAAAGTGAGCGAAGAGCAAAATTTAGCTCCACATCTCACCTCAATACCAGCGCTGCTTACGGTAGCAGTGAGCAGGTAAAACGTGCTCGTGTACGATTTCCCCATAGGAATCAATGGGGGAGAGCCAGCTGAAAAAAAACCTAACACCTGCAAAAAAGCAGCGTAAAGCTCCTAACCCATTGATTGCTATGGTGAAATACTTTTTATGTCTACACCTAACACCCTAACATGAACCCTGAGTCTAAACACCCCTAATCTTACACTTATTAACCCCTAATCTGCCGCCCCCGACATCACCGACACCTACATTATAATATTAACCCCTAATTTGCCGCTCCGGACACCGCTGCCACATACATTATACTTATGAACCCCTAATCTGATGCCCCCAGCATCGCCGAACCCTACATTATATTTATTAACCCCTAATCTGCCGCCCCCAATGTCGCCGCAACCTAACTACATTTATTAACCCATAATCTGCCGCCCCAACGTCGCCGCTACTATATTAAATGTATTAACCCATAAACCTAAGTCTAACCCTAAACCTAACCCCCCCTAACTGAAATATAATTTTAATAAATCTAAATAAAATTACTATCATTAACTAAATTATTCCTATTTAAAACTAAATATTTACCTTTAAAATAAACCCTAAGATAGCTACAATATAACTAATAGTTACATTGTAGCTATCTTAGGTTTTATTTTTATTTTACAGGCAACTTTGTATTTATTTGAACTAGGTACAATAGTTATTAAATAGTTATTAACTATTTAATAACTACCTAGTTCAATTTAAGACAAATTTACCTGTAAAATAAAACCTAACCTATGTTACAATTACACCTAACACTACACTATAATTAAATTAATTACCTAAATACAATTAATTACAATTTAAATAAATTATCTAAAGTACGGAAAAAAAAACACTAAATTACAGAAAATAATAAAATAATTACAAGAATTTTAAACTAATTACACCTACTCTAATCCCCCTAACAAAATAAAAAAGCCCCCAAAATAAAAAAAATCCCTACCCTACACTAAATTACAAGTAGCCCTTAAAAGGGCCTTTTGCGGGGCATTGCCCCAAAGTAATCAGCTATTTTACCTGTAAAAAAAAAATACAAATACCCCCCAACATTAAAACCCACCACCCACACAACCAGCCCTACTCTAAAACCCACCCAATCCCCCCTTAAAAAAAACTAACACTAACCCCTTGAAGATCACCCTACCTTGAGAAATCTTCACCCAACCGGGCCGAAGTCCTCCATGAAGCCAGCAGAAGTGGTCCTCCAGACAGGCAGAAGTCTTCATCCAGGCGGCATCTTCTTTCTTCATCCATACGGCGTGGAGCGGCTCCATCTTCAAGACATCCGACGCGGATTGAGATTGCATTCTATTGGCTGATCCAATCAGCCAATAGAATGCCAGCTCGATCCTATTGGCTGTTTTAGATAGCGATATCATGAAAATCTCATAAAGAAAGAAATATGAAAATGAATTAATATGTGTACTAAAAGTGAAATGGAAGCTGAACCAGGCAGGCATAAGTGTTTAACTCTGCTCCAGAGGGTCGGGGATCCACTCCGGAGCACAGCAGGACTGATCTCAGCACCAGAGCTTAGAACGGCCAAGGAGACCCTATACCGGAACTGGCCGGGAGGCAATTGTAAGTAGTGGCTGGGCAGCCGCTCGCTAACAGTGTGACACAAATAATTATAGCCACCCATACACATAGTTGGGGCAGGAGACTGGCCCAAGGTTATTGAAATTTAAGGACTTAGACTCAAAGGGGGTTACATTAGATTTGGCATGAAACACCATCTTCCATATCCTCCCCGGTCACGTAGTGCGCCACAACATACTGGTCTGTCACAGATAAAAATAAAAAATCATTGATACAGCGTTGGAAGGGGCATGTGAAAAGGGGACTTTATACTTAAAAAACAAACAAGTATACCCTGGTTTTCAATTACTACGGTGTAATCACATTACAGCCTCACTACAGTGACTCTGCTGCCCACGTGGAAACTGTTCCTTATATAACTTTGCTCTCTGGCATTAATGCATCCTCTTGATCATCTGGGAGGCCTCACAGATAATCAGACTTGCCACCATTAGCCCCTATATATATATATATATATATATATATATATATATATATATATATATATATATATATATATATAAATATATATATATATATATATATATATATATATATATATGTTTTAATATAGCACATAGTGCTGCTAGCAGGCTTTAGCTCAATATAGATACCAATGACAGGCACTAATATAATATAACTTCCAAAGCTCTCCTTACTCTACTCTAGCTAGCCTGAAAGAACAGTATTTGTGGTACTGGCATTGGTCCAGGCATCAGCATTATAAGGATAAGACTGCTGTGACTGAAATGAATATGTTTAAAATTTAATGCTCGCACAGTGTCTCTTTTTGCTTACTCGCTTGGGCTGTGCACCTACAGGAGGTTATTGCTTGGGCCTGCCCTCATCTCACTGATACTCTTTTGCAGCGCCAGCCCCACTTACTTATGCACACATCACCAGCCAGCTCAAGCTAGCACACACACAGAGAACCACAGCATAGAGGACCTCTAAGGACTCTGACCATATTCTGTGCCATAGTGTTCTATCCTATCAGGCCTCTAGGTCGGCGTACTGAGAAGTACCTTGCCTCTAATTGCAAATGAGGGGATAATATAGGGTGAGGTATACTAAAACTAAAAACCGTACATCCTGAAGTGTAATTGGTATTAGGTACTGAGAGTCACAGTGCCAGCCTCCACAAAATCTAAAGGCCCCTCTAGCCCAACAATCCGTGAAGATATACACCTGCCGCCTGGTGGCGACTCAGCTGATACTGTAACAGCATAAGTCCCTTATTACTTTATTTTCCCCTTCTTTTGGGCTCCTATCCTAGCTAAAAATGGAGTTAGCCCTCTAAGGCCATCTTTGCCTGCCTACCACTCAGTGTTAATTGTCACTCTGCAGACGCTTCTGTACCTCCAGCTTAATTAGTGAATTAGTACTTCTCCTGTGTTTGCCTTAATTTTTCAGCTACCTCCCTCATCATCTATAATGTCACAGTCAGCCAGAAAGAAAAACAAACAGACATTCCCCCTAAAAAAGACGGTAATGGACCATTTTGGGGCCACAATGCAGCACCTGGTAATGAGAATGAGTCGCCTGACTCAGCTAGGTCCGACATCTCTGAGCTAACCTCTGCTGCTATGCAAAACATTCAACAATCTTCACCGGAGGAAGTTACTCCCACTTTCATTATGGACTCTCTAAAATCTCTCCTGGATAAGCATCATGCCTCATTTACTGCCAAATTAACAGCCTCTTCTGCTGAGCTCAAAAAAGAAATCTCTTCAACAAATGAGCGCATAGACTCCCTTGAACGGAGACAAGAAGACTTATCCACGGAACAATCTAACCTTCTCAACTTTGCACAGCGCTTGTCAGAACATTTCGATGTTGTTGAGGACAAAATAGTGGACCTGGAGGACAGATCTCGGCGCAACAACCTTAGGATCCGAGGTGTGCCCGAGACTGTCTCCACGGCTGACTTACAACCATACTTACTAGAGCTGTTCCATGCCTTGGCCCCTCCGGCCACAAGATCAGAAGATCAGATAGACCGAGCGCATCGCTCCCTTAAGCCCAAAGGCTTACCAGATGATCAGCCTAGAGACATTATAGTACGTCTCCATTACTTCACCTACAAGGAGCGCATTCAAAGGGCTCATTTTCAAAAACCTGTGCTGCCGGATAAGTTCAAGAACCTGCAAATATTCCCTGACTTGTCCATGGGGACCCTCCAAAAAAGAAAATCCATTACTGACATCACGTCCACACTAAGGAGGAACAAAATTAGATATAGGTGCGGGTACCTCATTAAGCTCCTGATCTTCAAGGACAACCAAGTGTTTACCATCCTATAGCCAACTATAGGCTACGAGTACCTTCAAAGGTGGAATCTACTCCCCGCAACTAAAGGTAATCCAAAACCACAATACAGTCAGCTTCAAACCTCTATAGACGAACGGACGGCACCGACTAACTCACCGCATCATCAGTCCTCTCCACACATCAATAGATACTCAGATCCAGAGTGGTCGGCTGCTGTTATGCAAAGCTCTACTCATAGCAAACAACTGGAGGCTCATCAATGATCAGCCCTTCCACAGAGACATAGATCTGGCTCATGTTCTTCCTGAAGGTCTAAGCCAAACTCAAGAAAGGTTAGCTGACTCAAGCTGACCTTGCCCTATCTACTCAGGATCTTCAGCAATCTTTCACCGCCTTAACCCATCTCTGAGCTGATAAGTATATGTTAACACTTTGTTTCTCATATTGTTCTTATGTTCTTATTTGCTGTGTATGTTACTGTTATCATGATTATTCCTTCCTTGGCAGACTAATGTTACTTCTTTTTGCAACAAATTAGTGTTACAGTTATGGTTATGCAAGCTAGTGCATGCAGATCACTGCCTTAAAATACAATACCCCATCATACTTGTAGGTTGGACTTGCTGCATATACTAGTCAAGCCCACTGAACTTTGCCTACGCCTATTTAGCACAGCCTGCTGTACCTGGAGATATCCCAACTTCCAAGGTACTCCCACAAAGCATGCCTGGCTGACTTTACATTTGAAGGGCTGTTTCCTTTGGGGGTAATATGTTATATATGACCAATGTCTCCAAACTTCTAAATTGAAAAGCATCACCTTGGACTTTCTGGACATTAAATATTCTCAATAGTACTGTTGGTATGCAGATGTGATGTCTTATTTAGTGGCTATCCTTATCCGATGGGTTGTGGGCGGATACTCTAATTCCTGTTAGGCCACATAGCTTAGGCACATTTAGACCCCACTCTATACATCTATTGAGATCTTGCACCACTCACCTAAGTAGCCCAGTACAGCATTGTCAAACCCAATCATGCCCATCAAGATTATTGGGCTTCTAGAACACTACTTTCGGGGAGATTTATTTCTTCCCAGGACAGCTAAAACTGAACCAGGCGACCCGGGTTCTGGTTTGGTAAGGTGCAGATACGGTTTGCTGTAGCGGATGGAGACGTCTGTCTGCTGGCAATACTTACACGGCCCTCCTTAGAGTAATACTGTCCATTTACTACCCTGTGCCAACATTCACACTGAACCAATAGTAGCTCACCTTCTTGCTTCTTACTACCTCCCCAGACAGGCATATATGACACCATTAACAAGGAAGGCTAGGAAGAAGGGTGGGCAATATATGCAATGTATGCACTGTTAAAAGCTCCTGTTGAAATGATGTTATGTTGGTTACTGTTAGAAACCTGTATTGTTGATATTTATGACTATGTCCTTTCACTTTTGCTTTCCTCTCTCACAATTTCTTACTTTCCCACAGCCAGAAGTAATTATACTTTACTCTTCCTTCTATTCTATCTCTTCTGACTTCTGATACACTGACCAAACTTCCACACCCTTGACGGCTATAAAACTTGGCAGGCGATCAGGCCGTCTCGCCTAACGTCAATTCCCACTTAGCTAGGGTTGGTCCTCTATTCCTACTGACATAACTACTGTTCTGAAACTCCCTTAGGAATAACCAACACTATAGCTCACACCTACCACCTCCCACCTCCTCCCTCTTCTACCTTGACTACTCCTAACCTTCCCCTCTATATTCCCAACATATAAAGAGCTCCCCCTTTAAATGGGGGACTAGCTAAGCGGTCTCTCTTGTTTATGCCACAATCACTAGAACAAGATTAAAACCATTGCAATAAAACCTTACCTAGGGTGACCTATGCTATAACTGTCTTCTCTCCCTCTTCTTCCCACTCTGCACTAGTTCCCTCTCATTCTTTTCCTTACTCTCCTCCCCCCTCCCCCCCCCCCCCTTTTTTTTTCTTCCTCTCCCCCTACTGCGAAACTAGTTCCACCATGACTATAATTTGTACATCTCACAATGTTTGGGGGCTCAATACGCCAAATAAAAGAAGTCGGCTTATGAGCTCCCTTGCTCATGCCAAATCAAAAGTGGTTTTCCTACAGGAAACCCACTGGGCTGAAGGCGCACCTATTCCCCATCATTGTAAATTGTTCCCCGTAGTGGAGACAGCCTCATTCCCATCCAAATCGAAGGGAGTTGCGATATTAATTCCCAAGTCAGTCCTTTATGAAAAATTGTTAGCATATAAAGACCCAAGAGGCAGATACTTTATCTTAAATTGTAAATTGGATAATGTTCCATACACCTTGGCTAACTATTATGGCCCGAATTCTGGGCAGATTAGAGCTTTAAGGAAATTCTTGAGGCTACTAGCTTCCCACAAGACCCAGAACCTGTTACTCGCAGGAGATTTCAATATGATTTTAGACACAGCCCTAGACAGGCGTTCACCAAAACGCAAACCATGTAACCCCCACACCGTTAGGACTACCAGACAATTTATTAGTCTTCTCGCACAATATAACCTGTTTGATGCTTGGCGGTCCCACCACCCTAACTCTAAGGATTACTCTTACTACTCCACAGTCCACAATACATATACTAGAATTGACCACATCTTCTGTTAACCATGATTGCTTGATCATATTCAGCAGATCTCTATGCCAGTGTGCTCTTGGTCCGATCACTCTTCGGTTCAGTTCTCCATGAGGGCTCTGGACTGTTTTTCATCCAGACCTTCCTGGAAATTGCCAGAGTACCTATTATCAACTCCAGAGCAGGTCTCGTTTATACAAAAAGAACTAGATGAATTCTTAAAACTCAATGACAACGGGGCGGTAGATGATTTTTGCCTGTGGAACACACTCAAAGCTTTGCTAGTGGGCTGTTTTTCAAGCTGAAAGCTGAACATAGAAAGCGGTTAGGAGGGACATTAGCTCAACTACACACAACTCTTCGCTCCTTAACAGCTTCTCATATGGTGTCCCTGGACCCACAGACCCTATTGCAAATAGAAGACACCAAAATGAAGATAGAGGCCCTAGAACTTAAACGCTTACAGTTGCAAATCTGCTGTTTCAAACAAACTTTCTTTGCTAAAGGGAACAAGGCGGACCAACTACTAGCTAACAAGCTGAGGCAACGTGTCGCAGAAGCTCGCATCCCATACCTAATGACACCTCAAGGGAAAGTACGCCACCCAGCAGACATAGGCAAGGCTTTCGCGACTTACTACTCCTCCCTATATAATCTGAAAAACTCTCTAGACCACCCTACGCCATCTATTCATCAAATTCAGAATTTTTTTAACTCCCTCTCCCTCCCAGCCCTTTCCGAATCCCAGAAAAAATTACTTGTCATCAAATCTCTAAAACCCCACAAATCCCCAGGACCAGATGGGTATCGTGCCCTTTTCTATAAGACCTTTCTCCCAAATATTTCTCCGTTGCTTACTAGAATTTGTTTGTTTGCCAGACAGTCTGGTTCTCTTTCCTCAGAAATGCTTGAGGCAGTTATTGTAGCTATACCAAAACCTGGAAAGACCCCCAACTTATGTGCAAACTTCCGTCCCATCTCCCTCATCAATACGGACGTGAAAATTCTAGCTAAAATGTTGGCCTCTAGACTCAACCAAGTTCTTCCATCACTGGTAGATGATGATCAAGTGGGTTTCACCCCAGGCAGAGAGGGCCCGCATAATACCCGAAGGCTACTCAATATTTACTTTGAAGCCAAACGGCAAAATATCCCATGTACAACTTTGGCGCTTGACGCCGAAAAAGCTTTTGATAGGGTGAATTGGGACTATCTGTTTGAGGTGTTAAAAAAATTTGGCTTCCCCCCAAGCTTTCACTCTTGCATAAAATTATTATAATCTGCTCCCTCAGCCTCCGTTAGAGGACTGGGATTTTGCTCTCCTGTCTTTCAAATAACCAAAGGGACTCATCAGGGGTGTCCCCTATCCCCGCTGATATTTGCTCTTGCTATGGAGCCACTGGCAGAGGCTATTAGAAGCAGCCCTGATATACGGGGAGTTGAGATCGCAGGAACTCTGCAAAAGACTGCACTGTTTGCGGATGACTTTTAAACATCTTGGTGTGTACCTCTCGTGTAATGTATCTACCATTATTGAGTCCAACTTTTACCCCCTGTTGCAGCAGTTTCAGAAAAACGCGGATGCATGGAGTGTCCCATGTATCTCCTGTATCTCCCCAAGCTCACATACCTCTTCCATTCTCTTGCCATCCCAATTCCTAAATCACTCATAGGCAAATTTCAACAAGTCTGCAATAAGTATATTTGGAGAAATAAGCACCCCAGAGTAGCCACTCGGATAATGCAACAGCCACTATGCAAAGGGGGTGTAGGTGCCCCTAGCATTACTACCTACCATGAGGCCTCTTGGCTGGCACATATCCTTTCGTGGAAGGTCTCTACGGGGCTCAATAAATGGCAAGCAATTGAGCAAGCCACTTTACCTTATCCACTTTGCCTATCAGACCTCATTTGGCTTCCCAAACACGTTAGATCCTCCTATATGATCCACAACACCATCGTTCGGCATGCTCTCCATTTCTGGGATAAGCTGCACTCACTACAGCAAATTGCTCCGCATCCCTCTCCCGCACACTCCCTGTCAGGGCTCTTGGCAGCCCTCAGAGACTCACACCCGCACCTATGGCGAGAACGAGATATAAACTGTTTCCCAGAGGGAGATTCATTTCTACCTCATGATTTTGGTCAACTTACAACCCACCGCCTCTTCTACAATTCGAGTTTTGGAGATTACGTAGTCTACTAAGGTCATGGGGATTTCTCGATAGACCATTACGCGAGCCAACTGAGTTGGAGAAGAGATGGGCTTGTACCCTGAAGACGCCGCTGGCGCTTTCAACTTCGTATAGAGACCTGCTGAATTCCCCTACTTTCTATAAGTCGGCCTATATTCTGGCCTGGGAAAGAGACTTGCAATTTTACGCAGAACAAGCTGCTTGGTCCAAGGCAGCCACACAAACTAAACAAGCGCTTCATTGTATAACCCTGTTAGAGTTATACGTTAAGGTATGCACCCAATGGCAACTTACGCCGCTTAGGCTTTTTAAAATCTCCCACTTAAACTCCCCACTGTGTTAGAGGGGGTGTGGGTTGGTGGGATCGCCGGCTCACATTTGGTGGGAATGCCCGACACTTCGACCTTTTTGGACTCAGGTTTCTAATAAATGCAAGTCCATAGACCTATCGATTGGCATCTCCCCACAAACTATTCTATTCCACTTAGTAATTAAGACAACGTCCATTCTCACAGACTATCTGAGCATATACTTGTTCTCGGCAGCCAAATTAGCAATTGCTAGATTATGGAAACAAAAGACAATCCCAAACTGGGACGACGTAGTTAAAATTATGAATTACTTTGAACATATGGAGTGCCCTATCTTCACTCAGCTGAACAAGGTAACCTTGCATTTTCAAATCTGGGACACTTGGACACAATTCAATAAAACTTAGAGGGAATCCACTGAGAGTAAGGGGCATTGGCATAAGTAGGTCCCCCCTCTTTTTTTTCTCTTCTTTTCCTATTCTTCTTTCTTCCCTCCTATTTGTTCTACTCTTTCCTTTCCCCTCCTTTTTCCGACTACCCCCTCCTCTGTCTTCCACTCGCTCTCCCTTTTGCTCTCATGGGTCACCCGTACAGGCGATTTACATACGACATAGAAATACTTTATTCTCTAATCCATTTGTTTCTCACTACTGTATTGAGCTTTACTGTATTATTGGAAAAATGCTGAGGTTGTGTGTTTCATCAATGTTACAAAGATGTATGTTATCTATATACTGAACATAATGCTATACTATATACTATGAGAAATTTTGACATTTATAAGTACTGTTTTCGACCTGGATGTATAAACATTACCTTGGTGTTTTCTTTTTGTAATTTTTGACCTCAATAAAATATCTAAAATTAAAAGTGAAATGGAAGGATTAAAATAGATGAAATGAAAAGATATTTTTTGAACATTTCCAATATATATAAAAAACAGAAATGTCATTGAACTAAATGTATATAAGAACATGAGTATAAACAAATGTGCTAGTGAATTGGGGTAAACTAATATCTTCAAAATAAGAAAAAAGAAAAAATGGGATAGAGTGAAGGCAACAATTGAAATATTTGTTGAAAAATAAAGATGGTACTAAAAAAAGGGGGAGGTTGAACTAAAAAATGTGTTAAAAGGAAAAAAAAATGTATATTTGAAACAGACAGTGAATAATATCCCAAAACAGGGGACAAAGAACAAGGGAAACAAATTAATTAAAGGTAGCCAAGTCTAAATTGGAGTTGAGACCTGATGGAAACATTGTGTTAAGTTTGTGAATCCAAAAATTCTCACGTTGTCAACGGAATGTTTTTGCGGGGTTCAGTACATAGGACGTACCTCCAGAAAAGCTAGGTTACATTGGGGGGAACATTGGCGCAATTGCAAAAATTGCAAGAAGAGAAATATTAAACACAGGATACCAGAACATTGCCTTACCAAACATGAGGGCAATCCTGATATCTTCAAATTTTATCCTATTGATTATATTCCCCCTTCGACAGATTACAATAGAATAATTAAACTCAGACAACGTGAGACTTTTTGGATTCACAAACTTAACACGTTGTTTCCTTCAGGTCTCAACTCCAATTTAGACTTGGCTGCCTTTAATTAATTTTATCCTTTGTTCTTTGTCCCCTGTTTTGGGATATTATTCACTGTCTGTTTCAAATATACATTTTTTTCCCTTTTATCACATTTTTTAGTTCAACCCCCCCCCTATTTTTAGTACCATTTTTTTAGTACCATCTTTATTTGTCAACAAATTTTTCAATTGTTGCCTTCACTAAATCCCATTTTTTATTTTTTCTTATTTTGAAGATATTCACTAGCACATTTGTTTATACTCATGTTCTTATATACATTTAGTTCAATGACATTTCTGCTTTTTATATATATTGGAAATGTTCAAAAATATCTTTTCATTTCATCTCTTTTAATCCTTCCATTTCACTTTTAGTACACATATTAATTCATTTTCATATTTCTCTCTTTATGAGAATTTCATGATATCGCTATCGAAAACTTCTTTTAGGCTCATAAGATTTATCCATGTAGCGATCAGCTACAGTTTATAACCTTCCAAAGTTTAGTATCAGTTCCAGTTGTATTACTTAACAATCTTTACCAGTTCAATCACTATCTATTTGGAAGAATATTCATTTTTTCAGCCATTTGTGTTTCATACTATGCCGCTCATATACTTACTTTTAATGTTTTTAATTTTAGGGATTATGCTTTTATTGATTTTATTATTTACATAGATTGCAACATTTGTTTTTAAATACGTGACTTTATTATGCTCCAATGATTAGGCATCTTATATGTTACATTGTATCAATTATTTTTCAAATGCCACCATTGGTGCATTCATTGTTCAATCACATCCGTTGTATGCTTTTTTAAGCCTCATGGTAGGCACTGTTTGTAACTAACCTGAGGAAACGGCCAGGAGCTTACGGCCCAGAAATGCGTTTTAAGCTCAAATAAATACATTTTATCATCATACTCGGATGTTTTAATATCCCCTGTTTTGTTTGGAGAAGTGAACTACTCTCCCACCATGGTTATTATACTTCTAGCAGACATTTCAAATTGTTTGCAGTGCTCATGGCACAATCCAACCTTTGGCTTCTTATCAGAACTATTCCAACAATCATTTTCAGACAGAGGGAGCCTATGTTTCTGTTGTGGAGAATCAACAGCTGGACCTGGTGCCGATCAAACCACATTTGCTCTCAGCTTACTGACTGCTGAAAAACGTCAGCCTGCCTGTTTACACTTCTTATACCAAGAGTGCCACTATCCTTGTGAGTACCTGTTCACCTGTTTCACGTCACATTGTCCTGCAAATGTTTTGAGTTATCTACACCATGAGGCGCTCTCTTTTTGTTTTCACTATCTAGATCCACTGACTCCCCATCGGTCTCAAGAAAAGCAGCCCACATCTATATATACTTTCTAAAAGCGGACTTCATCTGTTTTTTCACGAATTGCTGTTCATTTTTATTTAGTGAATTTTATTTTGTATGAATTTCACTGTAACAATCCCTTTTATTATTATTATTTTTGTTGCTATATTTTTATTTATATTTTTTATTCTTTATGGGAAGTCGTTATATATTTTTCTCATATATATTATTTTTATATTGTCACTCATTATAATGTCACTTGTTACGCATATATCTATATTGATAGCACATATATCCATCCATTGTTACCAATTGGTTTTATAATTTTTCCCCTCTCTGTTATCCTATCTATTTAGTGCACCCTATTCCTATGCTCACTGTATAGTTTTTATTTATACATTTGAACATCTATTTATTAATGATCCAATAGTGCTAATTTTTTAACACCTGCCCAAAGTCCATAAGGGTTTGGATGACATTAAGGGGCGACCTATCATTGCGGGTATTGGCTCACTCTATGAACATCTGTCGGAGTGGGTGGATAATATACTTCAGTCATTGGTTACGTCCCTTACGAGTTATCTGAGAGATACAACCCATATGTTGACTTTGGTAGAAAAAGTAAACGTTGATGAAGATATGAGCTGGTTAACAGTAGATGTTACTGCGTTATAAACTTCTATTCCCATACATTAGGGATTACAGCTGTTCATATTTTTTTGGATCTTATGACTGATTATATTGATGAGACTAAGGATTTTATATTAAGATCAATCAAGTTCCTGTTGGAACATAACTATTTTCTCTTTGAGGGTATTTGCTATCTCCAGAAGAGAGGTACAGCGATGGGTGCAAGATTTGCCCCATCATATGCCAACCTGTTTATGGGTTGACTGGAATATATCTTTCTTCTTGGATATAGCAACCCCTTTTCTCAAAGGATCAAATTCTATAAGAGATTTATAGGTTATATTGTCTTCACCAGTACATTCAGCAATAATGAAGCCAACAGTTTTGTGGAGTATTTAAATGGCTGTATACCAGAGATTACATTTATGTATGAGTGGCATAAGTCTGAGATAAATTTCTTAGATATCAAACTGAAATTTGACTTTCTACATAAACATGTAGACACTAGTCTATATTGTAAGCTTATTACAGCCAATTTGTTGCTTCATTCCTCGAGTGCACATCCCAAACATGTGTTTCGTGGAATCGTGAAAGGGCAATTCTTGAGGAACCGACGCATAAGTTCAAGGGCTGATATATTTGGGGGCTGAATCTAAAGACCTGGCAAATAGGTTGAAACAGAGAGGGTACTCTGAGGAACAAGTTAATAAAGTACTTGAAGAGACAAAAATACAAGAACGTACTGTACTGTTGCATAACCCAAAGAGGAAAAAAGACAGGTACTATGAAACTACTAGGAAACCAACATTTGTCACCAAATTTTCCTCTCAATACTATTAGGTATGTAATATCATCAAGAAGTATCTATCCATTTTATATGGGGATGATCTTCTCAAGGATAGTATTAAACAAGGTTACAAATTTGTTTACTCAAGGAACCTTACTCTAGGCAATTTGGTGTCCCCAAGTAATTTGAAATGTCCTCTGAGCAATAGCTCTTGGCTTACCCACAATGGCACTGGTGTGGGGGGAGTTGTACGGCATGTGATCACATTAAAGTAGGTCCAAATTTCACTTAGTTTTCGACAGGTCAGAGTTTTGATACCAAAGGCTGTGTTAAGTACTCTTCGACATATGTGATATACCTTATTGAATGCTAATTCCAAACAGTATGTATGGATGGCAACCCGGATGTCCATAACCAGGATACATGAGCATCTTGGATATATCACAAATGTCAAATGCTGTTCTGAACTTTATTGCTGTTCACAAGGGACAGGTGTCTACCTTCAAGTGGAATGCGATTGAACTAATCAAAAATCCCCCCAGAGGGGGTTATAGGTGGTCTATTTTGGCCAGACAGGAGGTGTACTGGATTAACAAGTTAGGTACTTTGACTCCTCCTGGCTTTAACTCAGAGAATGACATAATAAACTTCTGGGAGTGATTCCTCTGGGTAAAATAGACAGTTATGTTTGCCTTTGTACATTGCCATAGTGAGCCATTACTTTTTGACATCTTACACTAATTCACTTTATCTTCTAGTTTACTTTAAATGCTAGAAATACCAATGATTTCTTATTTTTATATGTGAGATTACTAATAAATAAATTAACTAATAAAGTATGTTTAAACTGTTCAACTATTTTGTACATATATTAGCTACAAAGATATGATACATCTATGTTTGATCGTGCATCAATTGGCTTGCAATACTTTGGTATTTGTTTGCTCAGTTGGTATTATGAGATTTTTTTTGCTATTAATAATACCAAATATTGTTTATTATCATTATTATTAGTTGTTGTTATATAATTTTATTATTGGTATCATTATCTCACATAGAAGCATTGCGAATATCTAACAATAGTTAGTATTCCGTGTGTCAAGTTTAAAACAGTTGAAATCAGTGTACATTTTATGTATATGATGTACTGTATATGTAAATTACCCATGTTATCAATGGGATAACCATTTGTTTGTATATATGACTGGTAGCATGAATAATGGGTGTGTTTTTAATCAACCAATTGTAAAGGGTTTCCCCTTAAAATACATGTAGCATCTAATGTCACATATAATCTATGATTATGGTGAAGTACCGCCAAAACGCATAAGACTGTGATCTTACATGCTACTCTCAGTGTCTCCTGGATGCTGCTTTGCTATTTTATTTTTTATCCTATTTCCAAATAAAGATTGAACACATTTTTTTACTCAAAAGGGCTTTCGTTGCTTTCCTGGAACTTTATATTTTTTGATCCCTAGTCTTGGTCTGGGAGCCATGTCTGCCTGCTGATCATTGAACTCCAGCTTATTTCATGAACTCACCACATTCCATTCCTAAAAGGAGCTGTCACTAGGCTGGGTGGTGTATGTTCGGTCCTGTTCATTACATTACTTCCAGGCAACATGACCCTCTTACCTGCATTGTGGGGTCTGCGGGCCAGGATTGCATCTAAGTCTTCCCCTATGTGCATCTCACATATTTCTTTCCCAAATATGCCTCCCAATGAACAGACCTTGTTGGCCTGGGCTATAACACACCTCTGTATTATAGCAACTAGGGTCAGAATCTTCTTGACACAGGGCCATATGACACATTGTCACAAAATAATAATAATGCAAGTATGATCCAGTCCATAGAATGGAACTTCTAAGAAACATTTGGTGTTACGCCAGTGTTGTTCTGTCACAGAGACCTACATTGGATTTAGCCAATTTAGCCAAATTGTAGAAACACACATTTTTTGGAAATACAGCTTTATTTTTAGAATACAAATCTTTAATTAGAAATATAATTAGAAATATAATTTTTAAACAATATCTGCTATATTGTGTCGAAGATTTGGAAAACAGGAGTGGCCACAATAATTTGCGCATAGTAGGAGTGCCCGAATCAATAAGGGGCAAAGAACTCATGGAATTCATGGTAGTCACAGTGTTTGCCCTGACATCCTGCTAGGCACTAGAAGTAAATCCAGACAGGTAATTTTCAAGTGCCTTAACTTACAGGAGAAGATCCTCCTTCTACAGGCATACAGAACACAAAACGAAGTAAAGCATGACACTAACTGTCTCATATTGTTCCAAGACTATTCAATGGAGGTTACTAAAAAAAGGAAGGACTTTGCTCCACTCTGCTTGAGGCTACACAAGCAGGATGGCAGGTGGCTCTACTCTACCCTGCTAAACTTTGCATGGCTACACCCACAGGCCCTAAATATGTCTACTCCCTGCAAGCTTTGGAGGCATACTTAGCCACAGAAAACAGAAACCAACAACCACCTAACTCTGGAAACAGAGACTTGGGCTCCTGAGAAAGATAAGTATTTTATATTTTCAAATATTTTTCTTATATCCTTATGGCTACTAAGGCTAAGACTTACCCTAGTGTACATTTTTGCACATAGCATAACTAAGATGCGCAAACCACAATTTATTTCTACATTTATAAGTGATATCTCACTGTTTACAGTTTTTCCTAAAATATATATGACTCACCCACACAAGTGGGCTAGCAATAAGATAATTGTTACTGTTATGTTTATGATAGTTATATCTAGACTTATTGGTTACTTACTGTTGACTGACTCTACTACTCTAGGCCCTGAGCAACTTTGTATTAATACACCTACCTCACAAATAAACGGTCACAGGTTACACTACACTTCACACACCTTACTAGACCCAATGACACTAAAGGGAGACATATCTATATTGCCTTCTGACACCACCTAAACACTCCCTTCCCTGCTCCCGATACCACACCTTTTACTAACCAAAAAAGAGACCTCTGCCCCAACACCCTCTATAAAAAAATTGATATTTTCTTTATCGCTTTGAGTAAGTGCTTCAGAGCACTACATTTCTTGCTATGTACAGAAACCATGTTTATTAAATGTAATGCTACACCGCATACCTTTTCCACTCACCCCACTTTTGTAGGCCTAACACATAGAAGAGTGACCTTAGATATTCCTTCACAGACCATGATCCTCAAAGGGTTTCTGTTTAAACATGGGAGCTATCCTACCATTTCTTATAAGAACCTTAGGTTTACTACTAATTCCAGAAGACTTTGTCATGATGTTATGTTGTCCCCACTTAAACTGGCTAGATATTGCCCCCACAACATTTTGTTGCTTATGTTATTGTTATTAGTAATATGTTCTGTTCTACTATACAATCTTGTTTTCATGAAGACCCTGAACGTCCCCCCTTGGTTGGGAACTTCCAATATATGTCGCACTACACATACACTGACATCAGTCTCCTCCCCTTTTCTGTTGTCTCTTGGACCATTGGTAATGCAACAAGGGCACACTAATCTCTCACTCACAAATTCCCTCCTCATTTTGTGTAATGTAAACATCTGTCAACCCTATCTTCTGACATATGGTATGGTCTCACTCCCACCTATTATTGTTTATTTTTTTCTCTTTCTCTCTTCTTCCCTCTCCGCCTTCCCCCTGGCCTGGCAGGGTTGCTTATCTACATCCATGCCCCTCTGACATAGGATAATGGCACTTAAAATCCTTACTTGGAATTTGTGTGGTATTAATTCCAATTTTAAACACTGGTGTGGCCCTCCTTCAGGGGACACAGTTAGGAGATGAGGAACATGAGAAACTACAGAGTGACTGGGTGGGGAGAGTCATCTACCTTTCCTATAATTACTCCAGTAGAGGACTGGCCATTTTCTTTGGCAAACTTTTACACATAGAAATACACAATACTATCATCGATAGAAATACACAATACTATCATCGACCCAGATGGCAGGTTCCTCATTTTACAAATCTCAATTAACTTGGTTAATTACACACTATGTAATATATACGCACCAAATCATAAAATTATATCTTTCTGGGAAAATCTTGCTCAAAACCTGGCTCCCTTTGCAGGCTCGAAATTAATTTGCAGGGGGAGACTTTAATTTGTCTCCTCAACCTCTTATAGATAGAACTTGGTCACAGAACAATACAACAAAACAAAGACTGCTAACCTATAAAAGGAAATTTGAAAAAAAAGTCTTTCAATTACTTTCTGACACCTTGGCCGTGTGTCAGACATATGTCGTAGAATACACCCAGAAGACAGAGATTATTCCTGTCTCTCTAAAGCTAATACCTCACTATACCGAATTACAGTCATGGACTGTTTGATTACACAGGTCACCTCAGAAACAATACATAATATAGTGGTCTACGACAATGCCCCGGTGGAGATAACTATAGGCTACTCCCCCAAACGCCGCACCAGAAATTCCCTATGCTTCCCCTCATATCTTCTCACCTCTGAGCCCTTTCAGAAATCACTTATCCACGATTGGAACGACTACAATACAGAAAACTCAATACATCAAACTAATCCACAGTTATTTTAGGAGGCTGCTAAAGCAGTCCTTACACCCTACAAATTGCATTGTGCCAAGCCTACCTGAGATTATTGTACCCATAACACGCGTCATACCTATGACACCTATATCATGGCTAAATCTGAATTGGACGCTTTTGTTAGACAAAAAAACATCCTGGCCTGCTAAAAACAGCAAGTAAATTCTACCGCTTTGGCAATAAATCGGGCAGACTCTGGCCAATTTGGTTAAAACACAGTCCACCAAAAAAGATATAGCGGCACATAGATACGGATCAAAAACTTACAAAACCCCTTCAGAGTTAGCACATTGTTTAGCAAATTACTATTCCCAATTATACAACAACCAAACCTACCTGTCTCACACAACAATTTCTGGTATTTTCTCACATGCGACAATTCACGACAGATCAAATTGATACCTTAAATGCCCCAATATCTACTGAAGAAATTCAGATTACTATCAAATCCCTGTCTCTAGGGAAAACCCCAGGTCCGGATGGACTTCCAAAAGAATTCTACAGACTTCTATCTCCTAAAATATCCCCTATCCTCTCCAAGGTATATAACACTCTTCTCCATGATGACGGGACCCCCTCAAATTCTTTTGTTTTGGCTCATATTACCCTAATTCCTAAACCAGGAAAATACCATACTCTCCCAAAGTTACCCTTAAATACCGACTACAAGATACTAATGAAAATCCTAGCCAATAGACTAAAGAAATTCCTTCCCTCCCTGCTGCACATCTATTTCACACCCTCAGGCAATTTTGATTTGAAGGCCCATTTCCTAATTTCCTCTTCAAAATCAACTCTTCACTGACCACAAATATTATGGTTAACAGTCTTCTCTCTCCTACCTTCACGCTCCAAAGGGGTACCCCTCAAGGGTGTCTGCTATCTCCTCTACTATTCGATCTGGCCTTAGAGCCGCTTACACTTAAGCTGAGGCAGACTTATCCAGGGATTCCCATTAAAGACTATACCTTATACATGGCTATGTATGCTGATGACATGTTCCTCTTTATTACTAACCCCTTGCTACATATCCCAAAAATCATAGACGTACTATTTTTAGAGACTTCTCGGGATACAAAATAAACATGAATATTGGAGATATTATGTTTAACAGAACAAATATGATAAATCCCCCTCCGCCTTTGTTGTACAACCTAATACGTTGACCTATCTGGGCATCAACCTGCATCGTAACCCCCACAACATTTATGGCCTTAATATTGCAAAGCAGTGTACTCAGCTACAGACACAATTAAAAGCTTGGACAAAACTCCCCCTTGGCCTCTCTGGATGCATTAATCTAGTGAAAATGTCATTTTTGCCTAAGATATTATATCCACTTTTAATGCTGCCTTTCCTTCTCACCAAACCAGACTTGTCATATATGAATAAAGCAATTCAATTCTTCATTTGGAAGGGCAAGAAAACACGTATAGCTACCAGCAAGTTGCAGCAACCATATCTTAAGGGGGGTTTGGCCCTCCCGAATCTAAAGTTATATAATTGGGCAGCGTTGACTCATTTAATCCTCAATTGGCAACCTAATACTGCACACTTCACAACCCCTCCACTGCAGGAAGCAATAACAAAACCATTCTCAATTGCCTACCTGCCATACAGCCCACCTCGGGATTTGCCTCCAGAGATTAAAAATAATATAATATACAGGGACATTCTGAGAGCATCGTGGTTGACCCTTATATATCTTTATTCATTGCTCTGGTAGGGAATAAAGATTTTCCAGCTGGGAATGACACAGCTCCCTTCCAGGTTTAGAGTTCTCTGGGTATTAACTCAGTAGGTGTACTTCTGGACCCACTGTCACACACGGTCAGGACATTTCAGGATCTAAAAAAACAAATCTGACATACCCAAAACACACTTTTATGCATATCTGCAAAGCAGGCATAACATTAATACCTTAATCACTCAAAACACTGGTTTCTGGGAGCTCGCTCCCTTTGCTACTATACATACGGCCTATATCCTGGGTCGCTTTTCCGTATCCCCAATCTACCAGCAGCTAATCAACCGTACCTCTGGCAGCATTATGGGAAATATTGATATTACAAAATGAGAGTGTGGGAAACATCACAACAGAAGATATTAAAAACAGTCTGGTAAAGAACAAGGTAGCTAGCCTAGCAGTTTCCCTCAGGGAGATACAGACTAGCACGCTGGAACCATGAATGCCGGAACAAGTGTATTAAGTGTTGTCTATCTAACCCACTCTTGGCCCCGATTTCTTTGACTGTCCATATAATAAGCATTTTTGGCATCAGCTACAGTACTGGATCAAAATAACCTTCAAACTCAATATCATCTTTGACTTAAAGATGATGAATCTCTTTTTATGGGATGGACAATACAACACTATGCACCCTATGCTTACACTCTGCACTATATTAGCCTGTCAGTGTATCCTGGCCCTATGGATCTCTAAAAAACCACCTTCCATATCCCACTTCAAACCGAGATTACTTAAACAACGTTTTATTGAACAACTAGACACCAAACTAGATGTATACTGTAGACTAAGATTATTCCTAAAAAAAATGGCAAGGTTTATTACCACACTCACCCTCCCATTACAACAATAGGTTCTAAGACCCTTCCTACATCACAAAATACTCCAGGAAGCCTCCCTCAGAGGAGACTGGACTATCCCTGAATTTGACCAACACAAAAACTCACAACAAGCTGGTTTAGAAGAGATACTGATTAAGGGTTAATGTCACACACATTTTGCTCTATATTTTTCCACTGCTGGTGGAGGGGGAGGAGCAGAGAGAAACGCTCCCCTCCTTTTTTGTTTTCCTTCCCCCTTCCCCGCACCCTAGAGAGACTAAACAACATGAATCTCGGCTCTACTTTTATGTTAGTTGTAGATTAATATTTTGTTAGATACTAATGAAAGAAGAAACTTTCTTTGTATATGTTTATGTATGTTTAAATTGTTTGTATTGTTTAAATGGAATTTAAGGAATAGAAAAAGAGAAAAAGGAAATACGAGATTAGGTAACCACATGGACCTAATTCATTCCAATTCCAAGTAAAATCAAGCCGGCAGCTGGAATTGATTTGGTATTTGTGGACTAACTTATGTCAAGGACTTTCCTTATATATCACTGTTGAAATCGCTGATAACCTGTTATCCAAATGTCAATTGCAAGTATACTGTATTACTGTGTGATTCCTAATAAAAAAAAAAAGAAATTAAAAAAAAAGAAATATAATTATTTTTTTTTGTTGGAAGTACAATTTTGTTTTTTTTGGGAGTACAATCTTCTTTTTTGGAAATACACTTTCAGCATGTGTCAAAAAACACTGTCAAAAATAAATGCTAGTTCCTATTTTGCTAAAGGACTTGTAATATAACAGCACGTCAGTTCAGCAGTTTGCTTGGAAACTATCCACTGCTTTGCTTTTTAATTAAATATGGAGAAGTGGCTTTAAAAAAACATCAGCATCATCGCAGGTAAACTCTTAACATTTATCATGTAACAAACATGGCTTAAAATGTCAAAAGTGATTATTCTCATTGCATCATACAATACTAGCTATAGAGAGGAATATTGATTTTGATGTTTTAATTACAGTTTTTGTGGCAGCAGCAATACTGTCTGTATCATGTGATCTTCTTTCAGCATATGCATGTTTGATGTTGTTATTTACCATACAACATGCTTTAACATGCCTAAAGTGCTAAAGAATATTGATTTTGTTAGCCAATTGTACTTCCAAAAGAAAAAACTGTATTGTATTTCTAAGAAAGAAAAGTTTTCTTCCCAAAAACTAAAATTGTACTTTAAAAAAAATAATAATTGTATTTTAAATTAAAGATTTAATTTAATAAATAAAGATTTAATTTAATAAAAAAAAGTAATTGTATTTCTCCCCAAACCCAAACAGATTCTTGCCTTTTTGCCAGCAATCTTATTCCATAATATAGCGTAATTTAGGCTTACGGCACCTTCAGAAGAGTGCTCAAGAGAAAAACAGGCCCTGAGTTTTACCATTTGTTTGCTCCACTTGTAATCTAGATCTATTTCTCTTGGAAGCCTATTCACTTTATTTGCTATGGTAAACTATTTTAATTACAAATGGGAAACATAGCTAAAATAAAAAATGCTTTTAATAGCTTAAATAAAGCAGTTTTGTGAATTGATTGTAGCAGGGACTGAAAATATTAATATTAAGGGCTAGATTTATTGAGCCCATACAGCAGCAAGTTCTCTCAAGAACTTGCTCGCCGTCATTTATCAAGCAGCGGTAACCAGACCGCTGCTTCCTGAGCCTCTTCGCCACCTCTCATCTGGCGAAATTCAATCTCCTCAGTCTAGTCAGACCGAGGAGATTGACAGCTCCTGCCCGCGCGTGATTGGCCGTGCGCGGGCAGGGGGCGGGATTGCACGGGAGCGCAAAATTGCGCTCGTGTGCAATGCCGAATACCTGCGGGTATTTTCGCCCCACCACAGGCGAGCTGAGGCGTACAGGGGCGCATATACATGCCCCTGTACGCCTCTGCTTTAATAAATCTAGCCCTAAATATATATCCAACAATGGCACGAGAACTCAACCTGGTATTAGATACTGCATGAAGGCCTTGGTTTATGCCAGGGTTTAGTTTCTAAAGCAACTGTTGAAAAATTATCTGTGTAAAATTATCCTACTTATTTACTTTAATACAATGTGAAGTCACTAAGTTACATTCCAGGCACCTCTCAAAACTGACATAAATTGTGTAATATTATTATATTAAATACATGCTATGTAACTCATTTCTGTGATCAAATCTAAAACTATTTACTATCTATTTAATGTCTACCCAAAAATAGTTTGATATGATTGGGGAAGTTTTAAGATATTATGAGATTGCCTTGATTAATTGTAGAATTAACAACTGAAGGAGCACCCAGAATCAAGAGCAAGCCAGGATATATTGCTAACCAGACAGTCAGGAAGCAGGCATCAGTACAAGGAGAAGGCATAAGAATAGTCAAAGTTTAGGCCTAAGTTAGGTTTCTAAGAATTAATGCCAGTTGCCAGCCGGTGCAGTACAGGGGACAATTAAAAGAGTACTCCAGTCCAGTTCCAGAGGACGGTTTGTTGCAAATCATTAATCCATAATAAGCAACTCAGAAGAGAGACAGAGTCCAGAAAACATGCCAGGATAATTACAGGATATATAGGAAAATAGTAATTGTGTAAGGATCACACCAGAGCAGCATTACAGCTAGTACTATGGCTAAAAAGCACCTTTGGAAACAGAACTGGCTTTAGCAAACCTGGCACTACCATTCGTACCCCTCTTAGTGCGTTTTGAAAACAAAGAATGCCTCTAGGCTTAATAGGGAGTAAGCATGGGATTGTATACTTGTATGCTACTGTTTATTATATTATTATATATATATATATATATATATATATATATATATATATATATATATATATATATATATATATATATATATATTATCTTTATTATGAAAATGTTTTGGCATTATGTGTAACGATTATTGCTATAAAACAGAAATATAAAAACAGAAATGTTTTTTCTCATGCCTGGATTAAGAGCTTTCTGTATCAAAAGAAGATTTGTAGAAAGCCATGTTTAATGTGTAAAACACTGGGAGGTCTAAATGCAATCACTGGATCTTGAATATTTTTCTAGACATTTCATCTATGTCCTTTATTGTTAAAAATCTGTGTATTTAACAAACTAGCCCTATCAAAACTGGATTGCAGGTGTCTCCTAAAATAATTTTATGTTTAAAATGCCTAATTTAACTTTTCACCATGCCTCTGTTAGTCTTAATGTGCCTTGCATTGATGATGAAAGCCTTAATTAAAAGTACAAATTCCTGCGTAACTTTAATCAGTCTGTACAAAAATGAAAATAACAAAAATCATCTGCTGTATAAAAGAATAAAGCAGATGATTTTTGTTATTTTCATTTTGTTTTGGAGTCACAAACTGGCTCATCAACTTCTACTGTCCAAAAAAAAGGATCTGTCAATTACATTTCCATGAAAGGAAAAGGTTATAATAATTACCAGTGATTTATTTAAGAACATCCACATACCTTTTGGTCTTGGAGTCTGGGAGAATGTTAAACTGTGACATAAAAGATAAAAGAAAAATAATCAGACCAAAGGTGAAAGCAAGAAATGTCTCTGTCTGTTTTTAGAGACTAAATTGTCATTCTATCCATTATGAAAATAGTTTCTAACGTCAAAATGTTTTTCATAATATGAAAGCAGGTTTAAAAAGGTAATTTCCTACAACTTTTATGGTTTTTGTTTCACTTATTCTGTTATAAAAAAAAAAAAAAAAAAACATTAAAATACTTTAAGAAACTCTCATTTAGATTACAAATTTTGTGCTAAACAGGGTGCGAAACTAACGCCAAAAAATTTGCTTTATTGCACTCTCCATAGCCCTGCCATTACGAGTTACTGAAAAACCTCCTTGTGCTGTGCGTTATGGTGCGTTAAGCTCTATACCGCACAAAAGGGCCGAGTTTATGTGATCGTGCACGCTTCCCCTATAGACATCAATGGGAATAAAGTTTTAGAAAAAAAAACTAACACCTGAAGTGCGGAATGGCAAATCGCCGTAACGCAACCCCATTGATGTCTATAGGGAAAAGTAAGTTATGTTTAAACCTAACACCCGAACATAAACCCCTAGTCTAAATACCCCTAATCCACTGCTCCCCGTCATCGCCAACACTAATAAAAGTTATTAACCCCTAATCCGCCGCTCCCCGCCATTGGCAACACTAATAAAAGTTATTAACCCCTAATCCGCCGCTTCCCGACATTGCCGACACTAATAAAAGTTATTAACCCCTATTATTTTGAACAGCCAATAGGATTTCAGAAGCACTCATCCTATTGGCTGATTTGAATTTAAAGAATCAAATCAGCCAATAGGAATGCAAGGTATGCCATTTGAAATGGCTACCTTGCATTCAACTTCAGTGTACAGTGGTGACTGTATGAAGAGGATGCTCCGCGCAGGATGTCATCGCCAGTCCAGGATAGGTCCACTCCGCCGGGATGAAGATAGAAGATGCCCCCACGAAGAATGAAGATGTCGCCGCCTTGATGAAGACTTCTCGCTGCATTGATGAAGACTTCTCACCACCTGGATGAAGACTTCTCGCCGTCTGGATGGAGATGGAAGTCCGGACTTCAGGAACCATGAGAAGATATTCTGGGGTTAGTGTTAGGTATTTTTTTTATTTTTTGAGGTGGGTTTTTTTTCCTTCAGATTAGGACTTTGGGCAAAGTGTAAAAAAGCTGAATGCCCTTTTAAAGGCAGTGAAGAAGAGCTGAATGCCCTTTTAAGCACAATGTCCATAAAAATGTAATGGGTAGCTTAGTTTTTTTTAAAGTTAGTTTATTTTTATTTTGGGGGGTTGGTTGGGTGGTGGATTTTACTGTTGGGGGGACTTTGTATTTTTTGCCAGGTAAAAGAGTTGTTTAACTTAGGGCAATACCCTACAAAAGGTCCTTTTAAGGGCTATTGGTAGTTTATTGTAGGTTAGGGGTGTTTTTATTTTGGGGGGGGCTTTTTTATTTTTATAGGGCTGTTAGATTAGGTGTAATTGTTTTTATTTTTGATAATTTTGTTTATTATTTTTTGTAATCTTACGGCTATATTTAGAGTTGGGCGGTAGCCGTCAAAACCAGAGTTAGAGGCTCCTAACGCTGGTTTTTACCGCCCTCTGTTATTTGGAGTCAGTCAGGAAAGGGTCTAACGCTCACTTTGCAGCCACAACTTTTCCGTAAAGCAGATCCCCCTACGCCGTTTGCGTATCCTATCTTTTCAATGGGATCTTTCTAATGCCGGTATTTAGAGTCGTGGCTGAAGTGAGCGTTAGAAATCTAACGACAAAACTCCAGCCGCAGAAAAAAAACAGGAGTTAAGAGCTTTCTGGGCTAACGCCGGTTTATAAAGCTCTTAACTACTGTGCTCTAAAGTAAACTAACACCCATAAACTACCTATGTAGCCCTAAACCGAGGTCCCCCCAAATTGCCGCCACTCTATTAAATTTTTTTAACCCCTAATCTGCCGCTCCGTACACCGCCACCAGCTACATTATCCCTATGTACCCCTAATCTGCTGCCCCTAACATCGCTGACACTTACATAATATTTATTAACCCCTAATCTGCCTCCCCCAACGTCGCCTCCACCTACCTACACTTATTAACCCCTAATCTGCCGACCGAACCGCACCACTACTATAATAAATGTATTAACCCCTAATCCGCCTCACTCCCGCCTCAATAACCCTATAATAAATAGTATTAACCCCTAATCTGCCCTCCCTAACATCGCCGACACCTAACTTCGAACATTAACCCCTAATCTGCCGACCGGAGCTCACCGCTATTCTAATAATTTTTTTAACCCCTAAAGCTAAGTCTAACCCTAACACTAACACCCCCCTAAGTTAAATATAATTTTTATCTAACGAAATAAATTAACTCTTATTAAATAAATTAATTCTATTTAAAACTAAATACTTACCTGTAAAATAAACCCTAATATAGCTACAATATAAATTATAATTATATTGTAGCTATTTTAGGATTAATATTTATTTTACAGGCAACTTTGTATTTATTTTAAACAGGTACAATAGCTATTAAATAGTTAATAACTATTTAATAGTTACCTAGTTAAAATAATTACAAAATTGCCTGTAAAATAAATCCTAACCTAAGTTACAATTAAACCTAACACTACACTATCAATAAATTAATTAAATAAAATACCTACAATTATCTACAATTAAACCTAACACTACACTATCAATAAATTAATTAAATAAAATACCTACAATTATCTACAATTAAACCTAACACTACACTATCAATAAATTAATTAAATATAATACCTACAAATAACTACAATTAAATAAACTAACTAAAGTACAAAAAATGAAAAAGAACTGTTACAAAAAATAAAATAAATATTTACAAACATATTACAACAATTTTAAACTAATTACACCTACTCTAAGCCCCCTAATAAAATAACAAAGACCCCAAAATAAAAAATGCCCTACCCTATTCTAAATTAAAAAAGTTCAAAGCTCTTTTACCTTACCAGCCCTGAAAAGGGCCATTTGCGGGGCATGCCCCAAATAATTCAGCTCTTTTGCCTGTAAATAAAAACATACAATACCCCCCCAACATTACAACCCACCACCCACATACCCCTAATCTAACCCAAACCCCCCTTAAATAAACCTAAATAAAAGAAGATCTTCCTACCTTATTCTCACCATGCCAGGTTCACCGATCGCTCCAGAAGAGGGTCCGAAGTCTTGATCCAAGCGGCGGCTGAAGAACTCCATCATCGGGCTGAAGTCGGAAGTCCATCATCGGGATGAAGTCTTCTATCAAGCGCCATCTTCAATCTTCTTACTTCCAGGGCGGAGCGGAGCCATCTTCTTCCCAGCTGAAGCGGATCCAACCTCTTCAACTGACGCCTACTCGCCGAATGACGGTTCCTTTAAATGACGTCATCCAAGATGGCGTCCCTCGAATTCCGATTGGCTGATAGGATTCTATCAGCCAATCGGAATTAAGGTAGGAATATTCTGATTGGCTGATGGAATCAGCCAATCAGATTCAAGTTCAATCCGATTGGCTGATCCAAGCTTGCATTCTATTGGCTGATCTGAACAGCCAATAGAATGCGAGCTCAATCTGATTGGCTGATTGGATCAGCCAATCGGATTGAACTTGAATATTCCTACCTTAATTCCGATTGGCTGATAGAATCCTATCAGCCAATCGGAATTTGAGGGACGCCATCTTGGATGAGGTCATTTAAAGGAACCGTCATTCGGCGAGTAGGCGTTGGTTGAAGAGGTTGGATCCGCGTCGGCTGGGAAGAAGATGGCTCCGCTCCGCTCCGGAAGAAAGAAGATTGAAGATGGCGCTTGATAGAAGACTTCATCCCGATGATGGACTTCCGACTTCAGCCCGATGATGGAGTTCTTCAGCCGCCGCTTGGATCAAGACTTCAGACCCTCTTCTGGAGCGATCGGTGAACCTGGCATGGTGAAGATAAGGTAGGAAGATCTTCATGGGCTTAGTGTTAGGTTTATTTAAGGGGGGTTTGGGTTAGATTAGGGGTATGTGGGTGGTGGGTTGTAATGTTGGGGGGGGTATTGTATGTTTTAATTTACAGGCAAAAGAGCTGAATTATTTGGGGCATGCCCCGCAAATGGCCCTTTTCAGGGCTGGTAAGGTAAAAGAGCTTTGAACTTTTTTAATTTAGAATAGGGTAGGGCATTTTTTTATTTTGGGGGTCTTGTTAGGGGGCTTAGAGTAGGTGTAATTAGTTTAAAATTGTTGTAATATTTTTCTAATGTTTGTAAATATTTTTTTATTTTTTGTAACTTAGTTCTTTTTTATTTTTTGTACTTTAGTTAGTTTATTTAATTGTAGTTATTTGTAGGCATTGTATTTAATTAATTTATTGATAGTGTAGTGTTAGGTTTAATTGTAGATAATTGTAGGTATTTTATTTAATTAATTTATTGATACTGTAGTGTTAGGTTTAATTGTAGATAATTGTAGGTATTTTATTTAATTAATTTATTGATAGTGTAGTGTTAGGTTTAATTGTAACTTATGTCAGGATTTATTTTACAGGCAATTTTGTAATTATTTTAACTAGGTAACTATTAAATAGTTATTAACTATTTAATAGCTATTGTACCTGTTTAAAATAATTACAAAGTTGCCTGTAAAATAAATGTTAATCCTAAAATAGCTACAATATAATTATAATTTATATTGTAGCTATATTAGGGTTTATTTTACAGGTAAGTATTTAGCTTTAAATAGGAATAATTTATATAATAAGAGTTAATTTATTTTGTTAGATTTAAATTATATTTAACTTAGGGGGGTGTTAGTGTTAGGGTTAGACTTAGTTTTAGGGGTTAATCCATTTATTAGACTAGCGGCGAGATCCGATCGGCAGATTAGGGGTTAATTATTGCAGGTAGCTGGCGGCGACGTTGTGGGGGGAAGATTAGGGGTTAATAAATATAATATAGGGGTCGGCGGTGTTAGGGGCAGCAGATTAGGGGTACATAGGTATAATGTAGGTTGCGGCGGTATACGGAGCGGCAAATTAGGGGTTACAAAAAAATATGCAGGGGTCAGCGATAGCGGGGGCGGCAGATTAGGGGTTAATAAGTATAAGGTTAGGGGTATTTAGACTCGGGGTACATGTTAGGGTGTTAGGTGCAGACATAGGAAGTGTTTCCCCATAGTAAACAATGGGGCTGCGTTAGGAGCTGAACGCTGCTTTTTTGCAGGTGTTAGGTTTTTTTTCAGCTCAAACTGCCCCATTGTTTTCTATGGGGATATCGTGCACAAGCACATTTTTGAAGCTGGTATTTAGAGTTGCAGTGGCGGTAAATATGCTCTACGCTCCCTTTTTTGGAGCCTAACGCAGCCATTCTGTGAACTCTAAATACCAGCGGTATTTAAAAGGTGCGGGGGAAAAAAAGCATGCGTAGCTAACGCACCCCTTTGGCCGCAGAACTCTAAATCTAGCCGTTAGTGTTTTTTATTTTTCGTAATTTTAGTGTTTATTATTTTTTTAATCTTAGATTTTTTTAAAAAAAAATTCATAGGATTATTTATTTTTAAATTTGTAATTTAGGTTTTCAATTTTTTCGCTCATAAATCTCCAATATTTTTACATATATTTTCTGAGACGAGGATTAGAAATGTATATGTACTATAATGAAGTTATATTATCAATATTGTAGAATAAAGTTTTACATAATCAACATGTGTGTAAATTCCAATATACATGTACATTAGAATGTCTTATCTAATTATGCATAAAATAAAAACAGAATATACTAGACATGTGCGTTTTGATTCGGAATGAATCGAAATTCGGACAAAATTCTTAAAATCAGAGATTCGGATCGATTCGGATTTCCGAATTACGATAGTACCGAATCTACCGAATAAATCCGAATTAGTTTGGATTTATTCGTTACATTCAGATGGCCATGGATTACACTAGTATTGTACAGTATATTAGGTTATATCACTCTGCTATGGGTTACACCTAATATACAGTATGTAATACTAGTCTAATACACAGCACATCCCACCTAACACATACTGAAATTCCGAATTTCTGAACCGAACCGAATCCAGCCAAATTTATTTGAATCCGAATGAATCCGAAATGAATCCGAAACAAATTCATTCAAATTTTTCCGAATTCGAATCAATCCGAACCAAAATTAGAAAACATCCGAATCGATCCGAACCGAAATGAAACAAATTTTTCGGCCATGCACAAGTCTGGAATATACATAATCAATTGGCCTAACTATTTTTTTAAACAACAATAATAAATCTTTCATTGTACTGTAAACCACAATACACTGCAATAATTTATTTCTCAGTATTTATGTGAACTTATTTTTCTTATTGTTGTAATTATTTATACCTGAAAAAAACCTGTTATACTTTCTTGTGTAGTTGTTTTTTTTTTTTTTTCAAATCTCGTTTTTATTGTTGAGAAAGACAATATGTACACACACATTATTATATAAATACAATCAACTGACATGTTCTAGTCTTTTCCACTTATACACAGCATACAGCAGATAAACAGATCTTACACATGATGATATTATATTGTATTAATATGCGACATTTTTTAATGAGGAGCCTGACCGTTAGCGGGCCAAACCCTCACTTCACAGAACCTGACATCTGAGCTCTATGTTCAAAGGTGTAATCTGCTTTTGTGTGTGTCCACATCCTCCCAACATACATTTTTTTCATTTATTTTTTCCCTATACTTTAACAGCCTAACTAACTTAAACCAAACTAACTATATAACCCAACCATTAACTGTTTATGACCTGGAGCTTGGTCACTTCATCAGACGGGCGTGCGTGGGGTCCAGCGGCAGAAAAAAAAAAAACAATGGGGGGAGGGGGTGAAGATGGAGGAAGAGGGGGGTATGTTCAGCTATAGTCTACTAGTTGTCCAGTTAGTCTTATTAATTCCCCTCAAACAAATGTTCCCATTTTCCTCTCAACCTGGCCTCTGCGAGTATAACAGAGTCCCTAAATAGCACTAGTATCAATCTCTGTATTTCTAACTCAAGTATTAAGATGAGTCTGCGCCATTTCCGTGAGAAAAGGCTCAGTCTGTTTTGGACGTCCACTCTGACATCCATTTGTTCTGTGAATATTTGCAGTTTTAGCAGATTTTTTAAACCATTAAAAGAGGGGCCTAACTTTTTGGTCCAGTGTTGTAGTATACATTTCCTAGCCACTAGTACTATTAGGCTCAGTATTGCATAATGTTGTTTATGTTGAGAATCCCATTGTAGTAACAGGATAGTCTCTGGGTGTAGTGTAAGGGGTATATGTAATATTTTATTAATCAAGTATTGTATCTTACCCCAGTATTGTCTGATTGAAGGGCATGCCCACATACAATGTAGGAGATTCAGAGATTCTATTGAACATTTAGTATATCTATTTGACTAGCCAGGTGCCCATTTCACCATTGCTCTTGGTGTGAGGTATGCTCTGTGCAGAACATGCACCTGGGATTCCCTGAACATTGTGGACAAAGTGACTTTCCTTGTCTTTTCCATGCTATCTCGTATTTCCTCCCATGTGATTTCCCTTAGCCCCTCTTGGGCCCACCCAGATTGTATAGCCGCTTGTGAGTCCGCCAAGCGTTGGTGTAGAAGTGTTTGGTATATCCCCAATAGCGAAAATATGCCCATGTGGTATAGTAATTGTGTGAGACGGAAGGGGGATCCTTCCCAAAACTCTGGCCTGTCCCTGACCAGTGCCCCCACATAGTGGTGCACCTGTAGGAACATGTAAAAGTGTGTCTTAGGTAATTTATATTCCCTGTGTAAAGAGCCAAATGTTTTCACTGTTCTAGAGAGGGGGTCCAGTAACTGTTTAAGAGACCTTAGCCCTCTCCGTTCCCACATCAGGAAAGGCTTTGTCTCAGAACTTTCTGGATTAAGGTACATGTAGTTTGACAGGAGCGCTATAGCTAAAGGTGAGTAAGGGGAAAACAATCTATTTGTTGGTGCTCCAGAAAAAACAAAAACCTATTAATGTGTTTCACGCTAGTATTACAGATGAAAATATCTATATGTCTTAAATATAGTATGAAAGAGTTAAAAAATGTGAGAAGGGATTGAACACACAAGTTATCTAAACCCAGTAGGATACACGAATAAACACCATGTTCATGTGTAAATAGTGATAATAATAATGAAAATGCACAAAAAATGAATAATAAGGCTCTGCCTAAAATTTAATCAAATAATCAAGTGTAAACAAATATTACTATTTAAAAACGGACGTCTCCATATAAAAAAATAGGTTGCCACCACATATAAAATAACACAGTCGATAAGAAATATCTTTGCAAGTCAAAAAATCCAGAGATCCGGATACACAGTTCTCGTTACAAATAGGAAATCTTGGCTTACCCGTAACCAGTTCAACAGTCGGTTAAGAGGGGAATTCCTTAGCTTGCCTCTAAACAGTTCAGCGGTCGGTTCCGTAAAGAGAAGATTACCGCTGTGGCGGAGTGACGTCACTGTTATAGGCGCTGTCCACAAAGCGCAATCTGATTGGTCCTTAGGCGAACGGCTTAGGATTTTTCACTGCCGTGATCCTTTAGGTAGAGTATCCGCTCTTAAGTGCTAGAGAGCACGCAGGATACTTTTTAGACATCCGTTTTAGAGGGACAAATAGTGAAGGTAGTGAGCAGGAACTTTGGTCTCACCTTATCTTCAGAGTGAAGCTGGTATAGTGCACAGAACAGTCCAAATGTGCAAGAGATTCGTATTTTCTGTTAGGAAAGTGCTAGTGCCTGTTGGAAAGTGCTGGTGCTGTTCCACAGTTTGTTTACAACCAGTTACCTACCATGGCAATTTGACAGAATGTAAAAAGGATTCTTAAACAGAATTTTTAGTTCCAACTGCAAATACAGCAATAGAGTTCATAAGCAACTAACATCAACGCGTTTCTCCCTATATAGGGCTTTTTCAAGATGAGAGTGTTGCCACAGATGCACCTTTTTAAAGGTGTTCCCAATTTCTCATTGGTTAGACAAAATCTTAATTAAGGTGGTATAAACAAAAAACTGATTAAGGTGGTATTGGCAAACCTATATTAAAGGCAACCATAATAAAAATATATACAACGACTTTGTGACCAAAAAATTGAGTGAAGAATCTATCTAATACAGTAATATACTATTCAAATTAATAAATATAAATATGTATAAAGTGTGTGATATAAAAGTAGTGTACTATATAAGATATAGTGAGTGTAGACAAACATTTTATTAAAAATTCTGGATTCCCGACTATCGGCAAATAACATGATGCGTGACATGATTTTACCAGGAATTTATGCGCTTGTTGCCATGCTCTCAAGGGATCTCTGTATAGTTTATTCAGATCCAAGGTTTTGATAGCCCGCACACTAGTTATGTGCGGTAGGTAAGCCAAAGATATATTCCCCAAGACAGCTTGTTCTAGTGCGGGCCTGTAGAAGTGGTGGGAGCCCACCTGCCAATCAATTACTAAGCAAATTAATGCCGCCCAGTTGTATAGTCTAAAGTCAGGGAGAGCCAGTCCTCCATTTAGAAAGTTCATGCAAAGTTTGTTCCTTGTGACTCGCGGTCTCCCTCCCTTCCATATAAAGCATCATGCTGCATTATTAAGCATTTTGATGTCTGCTTTAGTTAAAAGCAAAGGAAGCATGAGTAATGGGTATAGCAGCCTAGGGAGAATCACCATTTTAATAAAGCTGATCCGTCCAGAGAGTGATAGGGGTAGAAGTTACCAGTTCCTCATCTGGGCTTGTAGCTTGGCACATAGGGGGGTTAGATTATAAGAGTATAGCTTGTTAGGGTTAGCCGAGATCTTAATGCCCAGATAGGTGATGTCGTTCTTAGCTACAGTGAAAGGATACCCCTCGGGTGAGCCCACTTTCTTATGAAGCCACAGGATTTCAGACTTTCGCATATTTAGTTTGTAGCCTGAAAAAAAGCTGAATTCATGGAAAGTATCCATGATGTGAGGGATATATGTTTGTGGGTCTTGGACAAACAGAAGCATATCGTCTGCGTACAGCGCTAGGTATTGGGGTGCTCCCGCTATATCTATACCGGGAAAGATTTGCTGCAATTTGATGGCCAATGGCTCCAGGGCTATGTTGAAGAGGAGGGATGACAAAGGGCAGCCCTGTCTGGTGCCCCTTTGAAGGTGAGAACATATTATTAATGAGTATATTTGCCAGTGGTGATTTATATAGGTTTTTTATTAATGCCAAAAAAGGACCAGCAAAGTTCACTTTAAGCATGGCAGAAAAGAGGTAGTCCCATTCCACACGGTCTAGGGACAGCAGGAAGGCCTCTGGGTTTGTCTTTCCCGTGGAATCTTGTTCTTTGGACCAAAAGTGCTAAGCCACCTGTAAAACTCTTCGCACATTAACCACTGACGATCTCGCGTGCATGAAACCTGTTTGATCCTCATGAACTATGCTAGGTAAGATAAATTTCAGTCTCTCGGCCAGACGTTTGGCTAGTATCTTATAGTCCGAGTTCAATAGTGAAATCGGCCTATAAGCCTCAAGCAACAGAACATCCTTTCCTGGCTTCGGGATTAGTGTGATGTAGGAAGCCGAAAACGTAGATGCTGGCGCTGTTTCTCCCCCAAAGTAGTCAGTGTATAATTCAGTAAGTATCAGGGACACTTGGGGTTTGAGAACTCAATCGGTAGCCCATCAGGGCCTGGTGCTTTGCCCAGAGATATAGACATAATGGTCTTTTCAACCTCCTCTCTCACTATGGGGGCATTTAGTTTTTCCTGTTGAGTCTCTGAAATCTGTGGAACCTGAATGGAATCCCAGAATCGCCCCTGTGTCTCATTCCTGGAGGGGCGTTCGCTAGTATATAGGGAGGAGTAATAAGAGGCAAAGGCTTCAGCTATTGATTTGGAGTCCTGGACAATCTTTCCCTGAGATTTCAACGCAGCTACATGTTTAGTGGACGTATTTATATTAACTAGGGATGCTAATAGCTTCCCTGATTTATCTCCAAATCAGTAATATTTACCTCTGGTGCGCAGGAGTGACTGTGAGGCCTGATGTGCTAGCAGTGCATCATACTCTTTTTTAATGTCTATATATCTTCTATACCTCTGGGTATTGGGTGTGGTACAGTACAGGAGATAAGCTTCCGCTAGATTATCTCATAGTTGGTTAAATTTTTTCTGTGCACTGTTTTTTCCATCGGGCTAGGTAGGCAATGATATTGCCTGATAAAACAGCTTTTGCCGTGGACCAAAATAATTCTGGTGTCTCAAGATGTTGTATATTATTTGTTCGAAAGTCATCCCAGCAATGTATCAGGTAGTTTTGGAATTCTTGGGAGGATTCTAAATATTTTATATCTGAAAGTTCATCTATTACTCACATGGGTATCCTCACTTAAGAAAAGTGCTATGGGGGCATGGTCAGAGACAGCAACCTCTCCAATTTTAGTGTCTATTACCTGCGTGACTAAAGCATTCAAGATCAAGAAGAGATCAATACGTGACATGGAGGGTGAAGCCCTTGAGATGCATATATAATCCCTTCCATCTGGGTTTAATTGCCGCCAAATATCTACAACATCCAGGGATCCTCCCAGCAGTGCAAAATATATTGGGGGTCTTCCCAGCTTTTATTTTATTCGGGTCTCTAAGTATATCAGAATGAGGGTTAGGGGCAAGGTTGAAATCTCCCCCTATTATAATATGAGTGCCCAGGTATGGAGTGAGTGTGGCTACTAGGTTCTCCCAGAATGCTCTGTCTTTCTCGTTAGGGGCATAAATGTTACATAAAGTGTATACTTTCCCTGCTGTGCAGATTTGTACTATAATATATCTGCCCTCCACTAGGTCAAATTCCATCTGCCTCCCAAAGAGTATAGCTACCCCTCTGCTAGCCGATTTGTACGATTAGTATTCAGCCCTCCCCACCCAATCTTATCTTAACTTCTCATGTTCTATGTCTGAAAGATGTGTCTCTTGAAGGAACGCAATGGTCCCTCTCTTTTTTCTGAGCTGAGTTAGAATTGTTTTCCTTTTAATGGGGGAGTGAATACCCCCTACATTCCATGAGTACAGATTGAATCTAAAATGCTAAAGTGAACCTGAATTGGATTTTGTGTCCTATTGAGAGTAGAGTGTAGTGCATGTGAGTGCACCTGGAAGGGAGGAAGGAGGAGAGGGGGAAAAAAAAAATGCTCACCGCAACGCAGAGGCTCAGCCTTCCGTTACATTGTGCCACTGCCAGACCCCACCGGTCAACTTGGTTCTCCTTCTGTATTTGAGAGGAAAGAACATTTGTCACCTTATTACCATCAGGTACATTGCCATATTCTTTACACTTTAACATTGTTGTGACCTATATTTCTGTCTTGTGTTCCACACACCTTTGTTTTAATTTCCTTTCAGATATAAACCAACATATAAACTTGAAACATAAAACCCAAACTTTCCCTACCCCCCTATAAGGGTAGTCTAACCACCCCCTGGTGTTAACCTGCTTATCACATAATACCATAACCATTAACCATATTGTTAAACCAAAGTGATAAACATATAAAATAAGTTTGCAGGAAGCCTTCCTGCCAAAATGAGGGATCAAATTTGTTTAGGCTATGTAAGCCATTTCTCAACCTGTGTAGGATGAATCATGGTTATTTCCAGTACAGTGTGTTCTATCACCCCCTCCCCCCTCTAGAGTGGCCATGGCTCCTGGAGCCATTTTCTGCATCTAGATACTCTTGTACTAACTGTGGGGAGTTTCAAAAAACTTAGGGCCCTTATGGGTTGCTATCTTCAACAACCTGTGTGTCCTCCAAGTCAGAGATCCTGGTCTCTGCTTCCATTACTCTCGCTGAGAACTGATTCACGTCCTCTGTCAGAGTGTCCACCCCTTTTTGGAGGTTTTCTATTTTGGGCAGAAACAAAGTAGAGATTTGCTTAACAATGGGGTGTGGATCTATCATATGACTCTCCTGTGAAACTTCATAAGACTGTGGGTTTCCCACAGTGTCAGATCCCTGTTTAGCTCTGCGATCAGCATTTTTATTGCGGCTAGTCATTGGGTCTTGGATAAGATATTTCTCCATACACAATAACAATACTCTTTAAAAAACAACAGGTCTCAAATATGCATAAAGAAAAACACACATCAATATTTAACTCTTCACAGAATAAAATTGAGTCTATACCAAAGTATCCCCAAAAGATATGCAGCGTGCTGTAATTAAAAGTGAGCAGTTAGGCATTGTAAGATACATCACACATATAATTCTGCAGAGTAAAACATATCCTGCAGTGGGTAAGGGGTGCACACAATATTTCTGTATTCCTCAGCACAATCACAGAATATACAGGATGCGCATAAATCCACCAATTGCCAGACCCCCAGAACACAGTACCGTGGTCCACACACTCCTCTCTGCAGGTTCTTACTATATGCAAAGTTATAGGTCTCAAAGCTGCCTCAGGCCACAAAAACTGATCCAAGTCCTGCAGCACCCACCACCACAGGTATACAGGAGAATAGGCCCGTGTAGAGATAGCCTGAGAAGACCCACAAAGACAAAGTTCACTGTGTTAATCCTTAAGACTTTAACCCTAGATCCAGGCTCTGAATGCTGTCAAATCTCCTATAAGTCCACTACAGCCAATCTCAGTGGAGTTGATTCAGGTAGATGCCATGTGGGTATTGGTCTGTACTATTCTGTATTGCGTAGGAGTTAGCAAGTGTCCCCTGTAAGACTGGTACTATAGGTGGGCAGCCAAGCAGGGGTAAGTGTGGAGGATAAAAAAGGCCCAGATTGAGGAACGGAGCTAGCCAAAGCACTGTCTGGACGTGCATGCACTGAGCTCCTGGGCTTCAAAGTTTAAAAAAGAGTCACAAATTAAGGATATCTCCACCTAAACTTACCACATTATTGGAGAATATAGACTGCCACCTTATCTCCATAGTTTGGCCTTTACCTTTAACTTTAAGTGGCCACATTGAGGGTACTGAAACAACTCCTTAACCTGCTGCGAACAAATTTGCTGCCTGGTTCGAAAAGACTACCGCCTGCGCTGACCTGGAGGGCTGGGGATCCACTCCTGGGCTATCGGACACTCTATAATGTTCATTGGGCTCTGTTAAAAAGCCCCGGTGTAGCTGGGGAGGAGACTTGAAATAAAGTAAACGCTAAGTACTCTTGCTGCTTTTGACCGCAGTGGTCCCTTAGCTCTGGAGGGCCGGGGCTCTGCTCCAGAGAACCAGATACCGCTCTTCATTGCCCCTACTAGTCTCCAGCTCACTTCTTACCACACTACTCCGGAGGGTCGGGGATCCGCTCCGGAGCACTCACCCAGCGGCCTATCTACTTACCTGGAGGACGACGAGTGACCGGGTGCTCTACCTGGGTATACCCAAAGGTTTCTACTGGCCTGTGCCCCCATGGGACGGATGTCTACCCTGCTTGCTGAGTGGGAGGATCAGCTGAAATCGACGGACTTTCGACTTCACAGTAAAGGTAGTTGGGCCTCCCTGCTGCGCAGTTTCCCAGTTAAGGCGCGAACATCCGCCATCTTGGGCCTTAGTGCCCCTCCATAAGCAGCTCCGATCCAGACTTGGCAACTAGCTGAAGAAGGGGCATTGTTGCTACAGCCAGACGGCCAGAGATCGCCTGGTGCTCGCCTCTAGTGTTGCCTAGCACAGCGGTCTGGAAAGAAGCATCTTGGAGTGCCGGCATCCTCTCCTGTCTTCTAAAATCTGATGAGGAGGCCGCATCCACGTGGAACCTAAGGTATCGATCCCACAACATATTGTGCCCACAAGTGTTATCCCTATACCCAACCACATAACTGAACTCCCTGGGGTGCACTCTCCTTATTACTGGGCTTGCCATCTCCCCCCCCCCCACTGGGATAATTATAAGACTCACAATTGTACTACCTGCTGACGCTTGTTGTTATCTTTGGAAGCCCTGGGCTAAACCTCCTGGACCTTGTGGGGGCACCCCACCAGGGGGGGTGGCACTGTCGGGTCCTAATTGGTGGCCTTCATTTGTCTAGATTATAGTCAGCCAGTGATACTACCTTTTAACTCTTAGGGGGCTCTGCTGAGACAACTGACTGCGGTGTCAGCTCTCATGGTTTTTACCTTGGTCTTCTGAACACACATTGACTGACCATCTATATAAGCCCCCAGCATTGGGCACCACCAATACCTGTTTGGGAAATCTAGTTGTGATACACATCTTTGACCCTCACATCATTTCCTCACTGTCGTGGGATCCCACCTGGGTCTCCCACCCAGGACATAGATAAATTAGACTTCCATCCCTTATATTAAGCTGCTGCGTCAGCATTATTGTCCTTGGGTCTGTGGCCCGAGGTGGAGTGTTATTTTATATTTTGCATTAACATTTTACATTTTATTTTACAAATTTCTCAGATTAAGCTTGTTTTGTATATTTGGTTGCTGCACTAGTCCTTCTGTATTTTGGATATATTTTTTTAATTAATACCACTCATAGCTGCTCTATATGCAAATATTGCCTCACACGCTCATCTATGTTACTGTAATTCTGTGTTGTTCAACCTGCTATATTTTATAGTATAAGCTTTGGGCCTATATCATTTTGTTGAAGGTGTATTGGATCTAGGCTGAGATATGTTTGCACACATAACATAACCTTTCTCCTTAGATTTTAGGTGTGACCTCTCCTCCCTTTCCCACCAGGGTATCCCTGGTGGGTCATACCCCTGTTCCCTTTCCCCACACCGTCCTATGATGACAACTTCCCCAGGAGAGGACAGCATAAGGGCACAACTATAGAGGTTCGCTTAGGCTAATATTGGATTGGTATTTACCGTATAATTCAGTTCCATTAGATGGACCCCTGATGTAAAACAAAACAGATACAGAGCTTGCTAATTTATATTATCTGTCGGTGTTCATTTCATTACCTGCATCTTAACTGTCAAGGGACATGTTCAAAAACTTGCTAGGATGTCTCACTCCAACAGGAAAAAAACAGGCAGGCTGATGCCCCTAAAAGAACTGTGGCAGATCATTTCCATAGCAAATTTACCTCTGAGAGGGATCTTTCAGATGAAGACTAAAGAGACTCTCCCACTAGGCATGAAGAAGAAATTGCTACTCATGCCACAGGATCAAGACCCTCAGATAGTGCCAAAACTTCTTCTCTTAAAGAACTCATCAACTCCCTCTCGGCTAAAATGGACTCTCATCATACTTCTATGAAGCTTGAGCTCAAATCTTCAGTGGCGGAACTCAAGAGGGACATAGCTTCCCTAGGAGAGCGATCATACATTCTTGAACGCAAGCACGAAGATCTCGCTACTGATCATTCCAACCTCTTATCTTACACTCAAACACTGGCTGAGTTGATCTCAGACCTGGAGGGAAACTGGCAGATCTTGAGGATAGATCTAGATGCAATAACATCCATATTAGAGGCATACCTGAGAGCATCACAGCTAGCAATCTCCTACAATATCTGGCTGATCTGTTCTCCTCTCTGCTTGATTCTCCTCAGGATCCAGATTTCAGAATTGATAGAGCCCACAGAGCTCTAAGAGTCAGAAATTCTAACCAGTCTCAACCAAGGGATGTAATCGTTCAACTTCACTACTTTGCCTTTAAGGAAAATGCTGAAAGCGGCATTCCTCAACAAAGAATTACCTGAAGTCTATAAGGAGGTTCAGTTTTTTCCAGACCTTTCTTCACATACCTTGGCCAAAAGGAGGTCCTTTTTCCCAGCCACACAGTGTTTGGGCAAGCACTCAATAAAGTACAGATGGGGCTTTCCAGTTAAGTTGTTTTTCCATTATGACAGAAATTCCTACACGATATTTAACATTACACAAGGAATGGAAGTGCTGGGTAAGCTGAATCTTCTTCAGAACTCTTCTACGGCCCCCCCTCTCTTTCAGACCACCGGTCCGTGCCTCAGGAAGACCCCACTCAAGGTCCTTCCTCTCAAGTTCAGCCTCCACTGCTTAGAGCCGCCGCCCTGGAGTGGGCCCCAAAACCTAGACGTTCCCCTCCGCATTTTGAAAGGCAAACACTATCCACTCAAGAACCCTGCTGATACCATTAATAGGTTCAACTCTGGACTGTTCTCCCGGTCTTTGAGAATTTAAGAGATATCTATACTTCTTTCTGACCACTATTGGGCGATTATGTGTCCGCCCTGAAAAGCTGATAAAGTCCTGATATTTATTATTTTTCTGAGACTCTAATGCCTTACAAGCTGTTCTGAGCTCTTAAAAGTTTCCAGTTTTAGTTAACCAACACTAACTTTTCCTTTTTATAGGTATTATTAAGGTTTGCACTATTGTTGTCTTTCATTTTCATTATGCTTATAGGTGCTAAGATAAGTACAAATGTTTTGATGTAATAATCTACAGGATGTTCAGTTTATTGCAAGGTATATATTTTATTATTATGACTGCTCTAAGATGTTGCTATAAGGCTTTCTGATAGGCAATCCTAGACCAAAATATTACTCATGTGTTTAGTACTTATGTCCTACATAGGGTTATCATATGACAGGTAGGAAAATGGTCCTACACACATGGTCAGCCGAGCACTTCATTTTAGTAAATGATTTTATTAAGGTTTGCACTATGGTTACCTTCACTTTTACTGTTACTATGTTTACTTGTGATGAGCTAAGCACTACATTTTTGCTTCTACTGTCCATAGGATGATTTATTACTTACTATGTTTGTATACTGTTACAGGTACCTACCAGGAGTAGTTGTTTAGAGCTCTCATGTAGTTAATCCTAGGCCAATATTTCATTTATGCGTATGGTTCCTATGCTTTGCTCTGAGTTATCCTTTTACAGGTGGGAAATTCAACCTATGCATATAACCTGCCGAACATGCTCCCTCAGTAAAGGTATATTACTGTACAGGTATTAGGAGACTTAGTAATTTGTTTATCAGCCCTTGATGCACAAATATGCTGGTCATCTTTAAGTTTTACTAGGCATTTAGTCAGAATTGATATTCCTGTTTATTCAAATACCTGCGGGTTCATAATTACTGTAAAATGTATAGTGTCTTTCCCCCAGAGCCTAACGTAATCAGAGTAATTGGAGAATAGTATAGCTTCTGAATGGTAAACTTAATTCTTATCATTACTGAATTGGGGTCCAACCCGCCCCCTCTTGATCTCCTTTACAAGTCATATTTAACTACTTTATAGTTTAATGCTGCACGTCACAAGTTATTTTATGTCAATTAGTTAACTCAGTTAATTAACATTTTTTTTTTGTTTAAATAATTTTTATTAGAATAGGGTTCACTAGGTTACAACAAATCAAAATGTAAATTCTTGACATAGTAGACAAATAAGCAATAATACAATATTATCAAATTAAGCATTGTCAAATAACAGTAAACCAGTGGCCCAGCTTTTTTGTGGGTGGCGAGGGGGGGGGGGAAGGTAGGATAAATGAGGGATAAACAAAAAAGGGAAGTATAAAGATTGTTGGGAGAGAAAGGAAGAGAAAGGAGAAACAATCTGAATTCAATGCGTTGAGTTAATACTACACAGCTCGGTGATTTGTTCAAGGTGACTTATGGGGATCGGAGTGTGCACTCAAAGGAGCCTGGGGTCTGGGGTAGGGGAGGGGAGAAAATCAGGCCGTACACTGACAAGTTTGTACTGGTAGAGTTGATAGCTTAAAGTAATGGATTTATGTTCTTAACTAACAGCTAATAATTCGTATGTTTAATTTTTAATTTTTAAATTTTTAAACCCAGTAAACGATTCAGAGTGTTCTTCTATTGGTTCCTAAACTGCTTTAAAGGGTACTATGAGGTTTTTGCTCCCAGATAAATTGTACATTAGTTATCATCTCTTGTTTACCTAGGTAGCAGTAGTGCATTTTTTCTAACAGTATCACATGATTAACCTCGGCTATCCATTGGGCTATTGTAGGAGTTTCTGTTGATTTCCATAATCTGGGGATTAATCTCTTAGCGCATGTCAGCATTAGTAAAAATAGCTTTTTCCTATAGGCGCAAGGGAGTTTTGGAGTATGGTTAAGGAGGACGATGTGTGGGTTTAGCGTGATTTCTATGTTTAGCGTTTCGCTCATATGTTTAGCCACTTGTTGCCAAAATATGGTTAAACTCGGGCAGGACCACCAGATATGTGCCATGGTGCCTGTCTCGCCACATCTTCTCCAACAGCTAGAAGAGGCTGTTGGGTAGATAGCTCGCAGGCGATGTGGAGTCAGATACCAGCGGGCCATGATTTTGTAATTTAGTTCTGATAGCAAGAGGGAGGTTGAAGAGGTGTGTATGTTACGGAAACAACGTTTCAAATCTTCATCGCATAGATCGTATGGTATTTCCTCAGACCACCTATCTAGGTATAAAGGGCGTGTCTCAGGAAATTTATTCCTAAGGATTTTATATACTATGGACAAGTGAGCTCTCATAATAACAGGGTTGGTACATAGTTGCTCAAATGCGGTTAGTGGCCTAAGGATATCTCTCTTGTGTGGGTTGTTATGTATAGCATGCCTAATTTGTAGGTATGCATACCAGCTATGAAAAGGGGGCCCTAGTTCTTCTTCTAGTACAGTTCTGTCTTTTATGCCCATTGGACCTACAAAAAGGTATAGAGGAAGGTTCTGCAAATGCCTTACTGGGTTAGTATGAGTAAATCTACTGTGTTGTAAGAACATATGATTGTGAAGTAGTGGGGTAAGTGGAGAAATTACAGTCGATACACCTTTGGTGTGAGATATGACATAATCCCACACTTCGAGTGTAGCTCTAATGTAGTCATTACGCTGTGCCAAATGTGGTCTCATGGCTTTAGGGAGCCAGGGTAGGTCTCTCATGTGTCTGATCTGTGACAAGTGTCCCTCTGTCTGTACCCATAATTTTGCTGGAAGTGCGTGATTCCAAGAAATTATCCTTGCTAAATGTGCTGCTCTGTAATAGTTGGTGATATTAGGAACATTGAGACCCCCGTCCTCTTTGCTAAGGTATAATGTGTATTGTGCCACTCTAGAGCGTTTGTTCGACCAGATGAATGAGTTAATTAGCTTTTGTTGTGTCTTGAGATATGAGTTTGGGAGAGCCAGTGGGAGTGTTTGGAAGATATATAGGTATTTAGGAATGATCATCATTTTAACTGTGTTAATTCTTCCAAACCAGGACAGATGTCCCTGTGAGTGCCACTTTTCCAATAAGCTCTTGGTGCGCGACTGGAGTGCGAGGAAATTGTCTGTAAAAAGTTTGTCAGTATCATATGATATAGCTATTCCTAAGTATTGAAGTTTATCTGTTATGCTAAACCTTCCTATGTGCGCTATAGTTTCAACTTCTTGTGATGTTAAGTTGATCGGCATTAGGCCAGATTTATCCATATTAATAGAAAAGTTAGAGACTTGTTTATAGTTCTCCAATGTGTCGAGAAGTGCCGGAAGTGTGGTCGACGGTGACTCTAAAGTGAAAATCACGTCGTCCGCGAACAAGAGGCATTTCTAGTCTATTTCACCTAGTTTTATGCCCTGGATATGCGGGTTATTCCTCACTTGTATTGCTAAAATCTCTACTGTTAATGCAAATAGCAAGGGCGAGAGTGGGCACCCTTGCCTTGTGCCATTCGATATAGGGAACGATTGGGAGGTAACGTCATTGATCTTGACTCTAGCGCTTGGGTTATGATATAGGGCCTGTATTCTCTTAACAAACATTTCGGAGAAGCCAAACTTCGACAGGGCGGCCCACATGAATTGCCAGTCCACCCTGTCGAAAGCTTTCTCCGCGTCGGTGGATAGTAGGAACATTGGAGTATGGTTGTCACGGGCAAATTGCAAAGTATGGAGCAGTCTTATAGAGTTATCTTTGGCCTCTCGTCCTCTAATGAAGCCCACCTGGTCCGGATGGACTATTTTAGGCAGAACTGTGTTTATGCGGTTTGCTAGGATTTTGGTGTATAGTTTCATATCTATATTAATGAGTGATATTGGCCTATAGTTGCCTACAATATCTGTAGCCTTATTCGGTTTCGGGATCACAGTTATTAATGCCTCTAATAAGGTGCTAGGGAAAACTTTACCTCGGTCTATGTCTGAAAAGAGTGAACAGAGATGAGGGCTTAATTGCTCTTGTAGGAGCTGGTAAAGTTTTGCGGTAATGCCATCCGGACCAGGGGACTTCCCACCAGGTAGTGATTTGATTACCAGGGCAACTTCTTTTATTGTAATAGGGGAGTCTAACATTTGCCTGTCATCTTCCGTAAGGGAGGGCGTAGGTATGTCCGCTAGGAAGGAATTCAGCTTGAGCTGTGCATCTAATGCTGGGGCTTTTGTTATATTGTATAAGTTTGTGTAGTAGGAAATAAATTCATTTGTAATCTCCTCAATTTTAGATGTGTGTTTATCTGACGTTACTTTAAGAGATTTAATAAAAGAAGAGTATTTCTGCTTTTTAAGTGACCTGGCTAGCATGCGACCTGCCTTGTTGCTGTCCGCGAAGAATCTAGATTTAGTTGTGAGGGCTCTCATATGCGCTCTTTGTGTTAGAAATTTGTTAAGGTTTTCTCTTGCTTCATTTAAGTTAGCGAGCTTAGTGGTAGAATTTGGATCTGCCTTATGCAAAGTTTCTTGCACGGTCAATGCAGAGGTTAACTCAGAGAATTGAGTCGCATATAATTTTTTCTGTTTGGCATTGTGTTTTATTAGGATGCCACGTATGTAACATTTGTATGCCTCCCAATTGTTCGCGGACGACGTGTCCTCTGGCTTATTCAGGGAGAAGAACTCCTCTGATGATGCTTTAAGCTCATCTATTACCTCCTGACTAGTGAGCAAGGAATCATTAAGTCTCCAATTGAATGTGTTGCGTGACCTGCCTGTCCATTTAAATGTTGTAGTAACCATGCTATGGTCGGACCAAGTTGTGTGGGTTATTTTGGAGTGTATCATGTTCGAAAGGAGAGCTTGACTACTCAGGATGTAGTCCAATCGAGAGTATGAATGTTGCGGGTGGGAAAAAAAGGTATAGTCCCTCTTAATTGGGTGTGCTATTCTCCAGGTATCAAAGAGGTTTATGGATTGTAGGGCCATATAGTTATTCTTTAGGGTGTTTTTACGTAAGTATGATCTTCCTGTTGAGGTGTCTAGTGCAGGTTGCATGGGGAAGTTAAAGTCACCTCCAAGTATAATCGGGCCCTTAGCATTGTCTATAAGAGTGTTAATCACTGATTTATAAAAGTGAATGGTGGGTTTGTTTGGGGCATATATGTTGGCAAAAGTTATCGGGGTCCCGTAGCAAAGTCCAACCAGGACAAGCATCCTGCCTTCCTTATCTACGTACTTCTGCAAGAGTTCAAAGGGAGTATTGCGTCTGAATGAGATGCACACTCCATTTTTCCTATTTGGACCTGAGTTACAGTAATGCTGGTCAAAGTATCTCTTGGATAATGTGGGTTCTTTGTGTCTAGTGAAATGGGTTTCCTGAGTCATTGCTACGTCTATTTTCCTCTTGTAGAAGTCATGGAAAGCTATGGAGCGTTTCTCTGCTGAGAGGAACCCCTTAACATTTTGGGTTGCAATTTGGAGTGTGCCCTCTCTGTTGTTAAGTTTTTGGGCCATAGTGTGGTAACGACGGTGTGCTATGATATTAAGAAAGAGCTAATCTAGCCTAGTCAGTGTATTGGGTTGAGTTAGAGCGATGAAGGTGAGGTGTATAGGAGTGTGGGTATTGGTGAAAAGGTATTGGGGGGAAGAGAGCTGTGGGGGAGTTAGGGATTGAAATAAAAGCAAAAATGAGGGGGACTGAGGGGGTGGAAATGCTGGGGTAAAACCTGCAGTTCAGAGTCCACAATCCAAGCTCCAAAGTGCAGGAACTAACGATTGAGGTCTGTGGTTGTAAGTTCCAAGTTGGGGGCTTTTTTACAGACCGGGTGTCTAAGTGTTTTTGTTAAAGTTCGGTAATGCGGCTATTGTTTAATGGGAGATATTTAGCTTAACTTGGAGCTAACTAGTGCTATACTTTAATCATAGCCCTCGATCGCTTTTTAGGTACTATAGGGGAATGGGACGTCATGCTGACGCACTTTCCTCCGTAGAGCAAAGATAACAATTTTAAGATGTTTAACTATATATAATTAAGGAACAGGATTTGGTATACTTCTACGCTACCATGAGCTTATGTGTTGTATGGAGCTGACTCGTTTTGTACATAGAAGAGTATGAGAAAAGATATAACAATTGGGTGATTATAACAAACAATGACAACAATAACACAACAGAGTAAGTTAACAAAGTCTCCTTAATAAAAACTTTTTTTTAAAACTAGAGTTCTATAGGTAGGAACATATGTACTAATTCAACATAAGAAAACCAAAACTCATTGCAGATCACATTTTTTAAGTAATGTGCTTATACCATGTGAGAGATCTAGATGTTAGAACAGATTAGTTGGGTCTATGACCAGTTTGAGATCTAAGTAACTATGGTGAATATCTATATGAGCAAAACTAAGAGGTCGCCCTTATAACAGCTGTATATATATTCAGCCTAAGAACACTGTATACATATATAGGTCTCTTATTGGGCAATTCAGCCTTTTATTGTCATATGGACAGCATGACTAGGAGCAGAAATGGGTAATCAAAAGTACTTATCCAAGTGAGTCTGTGTCCATTGTGTCAGCCTCCGTCTGTAATAGTTGTCTCCTTTTGTTCTGTTTATTTAGCAAGTCAGGGTTTGGACGCCTTTGAGATTTAGGGCTACCCTGGGTTTTCTGGTTCTCTTGTTGTGATTGGGAGTCTGCAGTAGAGGGCTGTGGAATGTTCATCATGTTGCAGAATCTGTTTATTTCTGATACAGAGGTACACTCTATCTTCTTGCCATTTTTCATTGTTATTACTGACGTGGGGAAACCCCATCTGTAGGGGATACGTAGCGATCTTAAGTGGGATGTAAGAAACTGAAAGTCTCTTCGCTTTTGTAATGTTCTCACCGATAGATCTTGGTAAATCTGAATTTTGTGGCCTTGGAAGTTTATAGCTTGTCGTTTTCTGGTTATGTTGTAGAGCTCTTCCTTTTGTCTGTAGTTCTGAAAATGTACTACAATATCTCTAGGCGGGGAGTCATCTGGGGGTTTCGGACGGAGAGCGCGATGTGCTCTATCAAGTGGTATAATTGAATCTTCAGAGGTCTCCTCTCCCAGTATTTCTGCAAACAGGGCCTGTAGATAATCCTGGAGTTCGTTGTTCAGAACTGTCTCTGGGACCCTCCTAAAGTGTAAATTACCTCTTCTTGAACGATTTTCCAAATCGTCAATCTTGTCTTCTAAATCAATTATGTGTTGGGATTGATGCGTTTGATTTGTTGCAAGTTTTGCTATTTTTTGCGCCATCACATACTCGTGCTCCTCTAATGAGTCGACTCTGTGACCAAGGTCATTCATTTCCTTTTTCAAGTCAGCGCATTCGTCTCTGATGCATGACTTTACTTGTTCAATCAGGGCCGCTATAGCCTTATAAGTAATAGGGGGGTCATTTTCTAGTTCTTGCTCTGTGGGTGGCAAGCAGACAGGGGCAACCAAGATGTCAGTGTGGTCACTAGTGGTGGGAGCTTGCGGTGTACTCACTGCTGTTTTGTGTACTGCCTGGTCCATTTGTTTAAAGAACTCATGTACCGCTCCCTGATTAACCTGCGGAGGTTTAAAAACCTTATCTTGCCTGGTGTTTTTCCTCTGTGACATGTTGGCTTGCTGTTGTTTTGTAAATGTCCTCTCTATTCGGCCAGAGACCTCTGTACCCCCAGGGAAATTAACCCTCACAGGGTGATCACGGAGAAGGGGAGTTGGGTATGACCCGTCACCACAACGTGTGACGGGAAATGGAGTAGGGGTACAGGGTATAGATTGATACGTGACCAACTCTAATAAGGCCTAGAAGCCTGCAAAAATCTGCTTTAGTACCGTTCTGTAAATTAGGCAGAGATTTTATAAAAAGTGATGTTTCTTGTTTATTGCGTGACTTAAAGCTAGCAGGTTCCAGGCACTGTAGTGTTACATGGGGTGTTTAGCTCAGTATTGGTGTCAAGTATATCTCATACTGCAGCTGTACATAACAGGCTATGTTTGTTGGTGCTTTAACATTGTCCCAGTGTATCTGTTAGTTATCAACGCCATTTTACTTTGATCGACCACTTTCAGTTAGCCCAGGGAAAGTTTCTGTTATGCGGGCCAAACAACTTCTCTAGCTTGATAAAATGTCTCTACCAGTAAGGCAATGGAGTGTTTTTGCTTCCCAGTGGGCACGTGTAATCAAGTAAACAGAGTGGGATTACTTAGCTCTATATACTTTATATACGTTACCGCCACAGTTAGTCTCCATACGTCAGCGGTGTGTCGCAGTTGCCTCCGTGGGAGATTGTAAGTCTGCTGTCTGCTGCCGATAATGACCCTGTCTGGGGAACTAGGAGTTTGTGAGTTCAGCTTGGGATCAGCCGCAGATATGCACAGTGGTTCCGCTTGCGTCCCACGCGGCAGGTGTCTTGCTCTCTGTGTTAGGCCGCAGTTCCTTCTGATTGTGCCGGGGTTCGGTGTTTTACCCGGCTGTTTGAGGGGTCACGCTGTATTGTCGGCAGGAGGTTCCGACTAGATTCTCCACTGTGTTCTCACCAATTAAAGCATTTTGTGCCGCTTTTAATGTCAAAGGCACCCAGTCTGTACACGGAGCCTCAGTGCAGTGCGGCCATCTTAGTCGGCCGTTCGCTCCGCCCTCTCAGTTAATTAACATTTTTATGGTCTTCCGCCCCCCCCCCCCCCATTGCTGTTGACAATTACTATTTTCATTGTTGTTTTCTTGTCTTTAACATACAACATAAGTATTTAATACTATTGCTAAGTATAGAAACTATCTATATAGTGGTGCTTATCCGCTGATACTTCCCCAACTTCCCCCTTGCTTTATAACTCATTCTTTGTACCAAGACCCTCTATAAATAAGAAGTGATTTTTAATAACTTGGGTCCACTTAGTAGCTACATTGCTCCTTCAGAATGTGTTTTAACATGATGGCCCAGAATAATAGCTACTTTCATTATGATACATACATAATAAAAAAGGAGGATTTCAATTATAGCTTGACAGTTATTATGTGTTCTTTTTCTTTGCTATACTGTTTGTGAGACAATCATTGTTATGTAATGAAATATTTATATGTCATATCTTTATGTTGTCATTATAAAAACCTTCAATAAAAAATTAATTTAAAAAAAAATAATAAAATAATAAGGCCCAGATCCCTAGAGGCAGAGCGATATGGCGATTCACCAGTGCGTTCAAATAACCCCTGTATAGCACTTCTGATTTTACTGTGTATCTGAGAGGGATAGGGGAGTTCAGGCAGTCCTCAGGATATGTTCAATGTTAATTTCTTACCCCTCCATCGTGTCTATGTCTGGCTGTGTTTCAGTGATCAGTTACCTTACTGAGTCCTGCAATCAGGTCCGTCTCTCACTGAACCGGCAGCAGGGGTGTCGGGGTCAGTCTGATCGTTGGCCACATGTATTGTCCCCAAGCCGTGTACTGTGCTAACTTACTTGGGTGATCCTTTCAGCACCGGGCTGAACTCTTTGTCTATGATTGTTGCTGCTTCTTCTCTGTAGCTGCTCGCACCTTGTGTGTGCCAGGACCCATGCCACGTGGCAGCCCGGTAGCTGGGGGTTGGTGAGCGCCCTCTCCTCCACCGGAAAAACTGGTCAAGCGGGTCAAGCGATGGGGATTCAGAAGTCCCAAGAGTTGCTCCACTACCGCCACCAGATTGCCCCTTGTAGATCCCTCCGGGTATTTCAAGAATTCTCTCTTCTTATAAGCCAAGATGGCCGCTGCGGCTGTTAACAACGCCTGGCTCTCCGCTCCAAACTCCTAAAGTGGAAGGCACCCCCCAATCTTCTCCAGTGCCCAGACACAATCCCTGTCAAGGGCAAAATAAATTTGGGCTCTTTTGAGTGGAATAGCCGTAGTATATGCTAAGATCCACTACGGAGCTCCAAGCTTTTGCTGCTGCTGCTTAGCCCGCCCACCTGAAGTCCAGCTATAGTTGGTTTTTACCAAGCAAGAATTAAGTGCTTGAAAATGTTACTGAACCCAATTTTGGTTTTCTTTATGGACATAAGAAAAGTTTAGTTAGCAGGTATAAGTACAAGGAAGTTGATATGGGTGGATAGCACTGTAATATATAATATACATATACACTGTAAACTCTTGCACATGCTCACCAGGAACTGGTGCCTCCGAAAATATGCATCTAAAAATTGTGCACAATGCAAGTAAATTTTATTTATTTTTTATGCTCTATCTGAATTATGAAAGCTTAATTTTAACTATAGTGTCTTTTTAAAAGCAAAATCATGGGAGAGATACGATAGAGTCATAGGGGCCGATTTAACAAGGGCAGAATGGCCCCTGTTACCTTTTATTCCACGCGAGCCTGAAGGCAGGAGTTAAGAAGCAGCGGACTTAATAATGCTGCGCCTGCTCCTTAACTCGTCTGCCTGCTATGAGCAGCGGACAGCAATCAACCCGATCAGATACGATCGGGTTGATTGACACCCCCTACTAGAGGCCGCAAATCTGCAGGGGGCAGGATTGCACAAGCAGTTCACCAGAACTGCTTGTGCAATGATAAATTCTGACAGTGTATGCTGCCGGCATTCAGCGATTTCTGTCGGACATGATCCAATAAGATGATCATGTTAGACAGACATTTGTTAAATTGGCCCAATAAAGTGCACTTGAAAAGTAGTATATTTGCAAATGAGAACAAGTAATGAGAGATATACATATCATATCATATTAATGTGTGCAGTTAAAGAAAAAGAAAGGAATTGAAAAGAAAGAAATTCTCCTTTTAAGGTGGTGTAGCACTAATTTAGCTCAATTAATAATAATGTATTAAACATGTAGAAATGTATGCATGTTTACATACACACACATATATATAGGTTCCCAGTTGGTTTGTTTAAAAGCATGCATTGTGTGGGTGCTGGTTTAGGGTTCCAGGAAGGGGGAGACCTTGACGTGGTCCTGGGCTTGATCCTTTGGCGCCAAATGTAACTGAATTCACCCAGTTTTGCTTTTAAACATTAATGTGAATCTGCTGGTGAGTGCCAGGTTTTCTGTGTGTTGTGTTAATAATGTTTGTAATGCTTCCCTGCGGGCCTGTCACTGTCACCCAGGCTGCTCAGGGGTTTACTGCCTGGGTTGCTGGGAACTGTGCAGCTGTCTGTCAGTGTTTAGGGCTGTGAAGTTTACAGTGGCTTAGGATGTGTACTCAGTCCGGTCTGTGAGTGCAGTCCATTCCTGTGTTTTGTATTTACATAGGGGATATTACAAAAGCCTGTGTCACCCTGGGAGGTTCCCAGTTGATTTGTTTGAAAGCATGCATTGTGTGGGTGCTGGTTTAGGGTCCCAGGAAGGGGGAGACCTTGACGTGGTGCTGGGCTTGATCCTTTGGCGCCAAATGCAACTGACTTCCTCCAGTTTTGCTTTTAAACATTATTGTGAATCTGCTGGTGAGTGCCCGGTTTTCTGTGTGTTGTGTTGATAATGTTTGTAATGCTTCCCTGCGGGCCTGTCACCCAGGCTGCTCAGGGGTTAACTACCTGGGTTGCTGGGAACTGTGCAGCTGTCTGTCAGTGTTAAGGGCTGTGGAGTTTACAGTGGCTTAGGATGTGTACCCAGTGTGCGGTCCATTCCTGTGTTTTATATATATATATATATATATCCTATTATATAAAAGGCTAAGTGTTTTTGTCCAAAGCTGTCATGCGCAGTAGAGACAGCACAAGGACAAACATACCTGGCCTTAGCTGACAATCCATGCTGTTTGCGGCGAACGTGGATGTGGCCGGGCGTGAGCATGGGCATGGCTGGGCGTGACCGGGCATGTCAGGGGGCGTGGTCGGGTGTGGTCTGCATGACAGAGAGGGGAGAGAAATAGAAAGAGAGGGGGAGAGACAAAAAGAGATAGGAAAGAGCTAAAGAGAGGTAGAAGAGAGGGGAACGTGCAGAAGAGAGGGGGGAGAGAGAGCAAAATAGAGGTGAAAGAGCAAAAGAGAGGGGAAAGAGCAAAAGAGATGGAAGAGAGAGAAAAAGAGAGGAGGGAGAGCAAAAGAGAGGGGAGAGAGAGCAATTGAGAAGGGGAGAGAGGGAAAAGAGAGGGGGAGAGAGAGCAAAAGAGAGGGGGGAGAGAGAGCAATAGAGAGGGGGAGAGAGAGAGCAAACGAGAGGGATGGAGAGAGAGAGCAAAAGAGAGGAGAGAGAAACAGAGCAAAAGAGAGGGGGAGAGAGAGAGAGCAAAAGAGAGGGGGAAGAGATAGAGCAAAAGAGAGGGGTGTAGAGAAAGAGCAAAAGAGAGGGATGGAGAGAGAGAGCAAAAAAAGGAGAGAGATACAGAGCAAAAGAGGAGAGAGAGAGTGCAAAAGAGAGGGGGGGAGAGAGAGCGCAAAAGAGAGGGGGAGAGAGAGCGCAAAAAAGAGGGGGAGAGAGAGTGCAAAAGAGAGGGGAAGAAAGAGAGAGTGCAAAAGAGAGGGGACAGAGTGCGTGTAAAAGAGGGTGGAGAGAGAGCATGCAAAAGAGAGAGCACAAAAGAGAGGGAGGAGAGAGAGTGCAAAAGAGAGGGGGAGAGAGAGCAAAAGAGAGGGGGGAGAGAAAACAAAAGAGAGGGGGAGAGAGGGAGCAAAAAACAGGGGGAGAGAGGGAGCAAAATAGAGGTGGAGTGAGAGAGAGCGCAAAACAGAGGAGGAGAGAGCGCAAAAGAGAAGGGGAGAGAGAGCACAAAAAAGAGGGGGAGAGACCACAAAACAGAGGAGGAGAGAGCGCAAAAGAGAGGGGGAGAGAGCACAAAAGAGAGGGGGAGAGAGAGTGCAAGGGGTGGAACCGCTGTACTGCAAAAAATTGGCCCGTGTGAACGGGCTTTAGGACTAGTATATATATATATACACACACATACATACAGTTAAGTAGAGTGTACTCTCACCATCCAGAACATCAACCAGAGTGAAAAATCCAGCGAGTGCAAGCCTTTTTCTGAATTCTATATGTATATATATATATATATATGTTTTCTTTTTTTCAATGTGTGTGTGTGTGTTGTATAAGTTATTTTCTGATTTAAAGGGTTAAAGGGACAGTAAACACCTTGGGATTTTTATATTACATGTTTTGTTATGCATATTGAAACAGCTTTGCTATATATTTTCATTATTTATTTTGATCCATTTTCATGTAATTTAGCTTTGAAAATTGAGAATTTTCTACTTCCTCAGACCTTGAAATACACCCTATTAACTTATCAATGCTAACTCTGCTACATATCTGTTCCCAATTGGCTTTATCAAATAACAACTGCAAAACTATGCATTTTATAGTGGTTAGCTTTGCTGTCTATGGACTAAAGCCCAGATTGGCTCCACCGAATAAGGCAAATGGTAGGGGGAGTTTGGCTATTGAAAAATAATTGCAGTAAAAATTATGTTAAATCTGTTTGAAAAAAAACTTGGCTGATATGTTATTCTATAGCAACACAACAGAACTGTCTTATAATTACAGGGTGTTGGCTGTCCCTTTAAATCTGCAGAATATTAGCAACTGAGTGATACAGCAGAGAAAATGTGTAAATGACAAATTGGTCTGCCTTATGTGAAGGACAGCAGTGGCGGCTCTAGACTGAGGGATTCCTTAGGCAAAACTAAATCTTCAAATTTTCATGATTCAGACAGGGCATACAATTTTTAACAACTTACGTCTATATTTTGAATTTACATTTTATTTTCAAATTTGCTTCATTCTCTTGGCATCTTAAGTTGAAGGAGCAGCAATGCACTACTGGGAGCTAGCTGAACACATCTGGTAAAGGAATAACAAGCGTCGTATATACACAAGCACCAATCAGCAGCTAGCTACCAGTAGTGCATTACTGCTCCTGAGCCTACCTAAGTATGATTTTCAACAAAGGATACCAACACAAAAAAGCAAACTAGATAATAGAAGTAAATTAGAAAGTTGTTTAAAAAAATAACTGTGAAGCTTAGAATATTTTTCATGCAAAGGTCACCAAATCCAAACCTCAAATTGAACTTCTGGCTACAAACGTTTTGTATTATTCTACATATAGCTATACACAAGCACTGTTAGTTGGGGTTCTAAGAAGTATGTGGCTTGATCAATATTCTTACTGGCTCCTAAAAGTGAAATACATTTGTCCTCTTTAAAAATGTATATAAAAATACAGGGAAAATCATAAAGCAATGTTGTTTAAAAGAACATGTCAATGGAAACTATAGCTATAAAATAATAATCTGATATACACATGGCTTGTATTCACAAGTCACAGATGCAATTGCTTCACAAAGTTTTCTGGTATCTAGGGTGTTAATTTATACAGAAAAAGCCTCTATCTACTTAAAGTGTGGCTGTCAATAACAAGATGCCTAAGCAGGGGAAGGGCTCACACAGGACTGCAGGTAGCTCAGCTAAAGTAGAGACTGAGGAGGGAGTAACTGTCACACTGCCCTATAGTTCAGTTCTCTTTTTCTGCAGAGTAGAGGGGTACGGCAAAAAGTACTGAGTTCTACTACCAAACATATCAGCCAGGCAGATTAAGCCAAGTAAGTGACTCTGCATGTAAGCTGAAGAGGGGGTCCATATTGCTCCTCTGATGTCTGCAGTTCCTTTACCACACACTTCAGCCAAAAAGAGGTGGAGCACTAAGCAGACTAGGTGTCTTATAACACAGGGGGCTTATTGCAGCAGGAATCCTTATATTATAATGTGACTAGACACTTCTGTTCAACCCCCTGCGCACACCTATGAATATTATACTATATAAATGTTCTTGGAGGAAGCCAATAGGCTGGGCTACTATGCCACCAACACCTGTTTGATCTGAGAAAAAAGGAAATATTTTCCTATGCCTCTGTGC